>NC_088135.1:450759-636681 GCF_036370855.1 Dromaius novaehollandiae
CATGGCTCCAGACCCACACGTGTGGGGCCGGGGCCGCTCACAGGGGCCTCCGCGTGGGGCCGGGAGCCAGCCAGAGCACCCCGTGTCACCCCCCACGGCCACGTGTGACATCACACGACACCATACGTCACCCCACGTGACGTCACGTGTGAACACGTGTCGCTACACGTGTCATGGCGTGTCGTCACGTGTCGCGGCGTGTGAATCCCGTGTGCAGGTGCGGCCGTTCACGCTGGGGCAGCTGAAGGAGCTGCTGGGCCGCACGGGGCGGCTGCTGGACGACGGCTTCTGGATCGACAAGATCAAGTCCCACTGCTACGTCACGGTGAGCCGCCGTGGGGCACGCTGTGGGGCAGCCGTGGGGCACGCCGTGGGGCGCGCTGCGGGCACACTAGGGGCACGCTGTGGGGCACACTGTGGGCACGCTATGGGGCACACTATGGGGCACGCTGTGGGCACACTGAGGGCACTCTGGGGCATGCTATGGGGCATGCTATGGGGCACGCTATGGGCACGCTATGGGGCACACTGCGGGCACACTATGGGGCACGCTATGGGCACGCGATGGGGCACGCTGTGGGCACACTGAGGGCACTCTGGGGCATGCTGTGGGGCATGCTATGGGGCACGCTATGGGCCACGCTATGGGGCACACTACGGGCACACTATGGGGCATGCTATGGGCACACTATGGGGCACGCTGTGGACACACTGAGGGCACTCTGGGGCATGCTGTGGGGCATGCTATGGGGCACGCTATGGGCCACGCTATGGGGCACACTGCGGGCACACTATGGGGCACGCTATGGGCACGTTATGGGCACACTGTGGGCACGCTATGGGGCACGGTATGGGTACGCTATGGGGCACACTGGGCACACTATGGGGCACACTACGGGCACACTATGGGGCACGCTATAGGCACGCTATGGGGCACGGTATGGGCACACTATGGGGCACACTGTGGCACACTACAGGTATGCTATGGGGCACATCATAGGCACACTACGGGCATGCTATGGGGCACGCTATGGGGCACACTATGGGGCACAGTATGGGCACTCTATGGCCACAGTATGGGGCACGCTATGGGCACGCTATGGGGCACACTGTGGGCACACTATGGGGCACACTATGGGCACGCTATGGGGAACACTATAGGCACGCTATGGGGCACGCTCTGGGGCACACTATGGGCACGCTGTGGGTCCCCGGTGCCAGCCCCACGGCTTTGCCCCCCAGTCCACATCAGTGGAGGAGGCAGTGGGGCCGCGGGGGAGGCCGGGGGGCGCCATGGGGCGGCCGTGGGGCTCGCCATGGGGCAGGCCGTGGGTGGCTGACCCCCGCCCCACGGCGTGCCCCCCAGTACGCGTCGGTGGAGGAGGCGGTGGCCACCCGCAACGCGCTGCACGGCGTCAAGTGGCCCCAGTCCAACCCCAAGGTGCTGGCGGCCGACTTCGCCCAGCAGGACGAGGTGGGCGCCGTGGGGCAGCGCCGTGGGGCAGCGCCGTGGGGCAGGGCCGGGGCGCTGGGGGGCGCCGGGGGGCAGATTGGAGCGCTGGGGGGCAGGTTGGGGGGCAGTGGGGTGGGTTGGGGGGCAGTGTGGGGCTGGACGGGAGGCTGTGGGGCGGTGTGGGGCAGGCCATGGGGCAGCGTGGGGTGCTGTGGGGCTGGATGGGAGGCCATGGGGCAGCGTGGGGGGCTATGGGGCTTGACAGGAGGCCGTGGGGTGCCATGGGGCGGTGCAGGGTGCCATGGGGCAGGCCGTGGGGCAGTGTGGGGCACCGTGGGAGGGGCTATGGGGCACTGGGGTGCCGTGGGGCTGGACAGGAGGCTGTGGGGTGCCGTGGGGCAGGCTATGGGGCAGTGTGGGGAGCCGTGAGGCTGGATGGGAGGCCGTGGGGCACCATGGGGCGGTGTAGGGTGCCATGGGGCAGGTCATGGGGCAGTGTGGGGTGCTGTGGGGCTGGGCGGGAGGCTGTGGGGTGCCATGGGGCAGGTCGTGGGACACTGTGGGGCACTATGGGGCTGGACGGGAGGCTGTGGGGCGCTGCGGGAGGGACTATGGGGCTGGACGGGAGGCTGTGGGGCAGGCTATGGGGCACTGTGGGGTGCCATGGGGCTGGACGTGAGGCCGTGGGTCGCTGTGGGAGGGGTTATGGGGCACTGTGGGGCTGGACGGGAGGCTGTGGGGCAGTCTATGGGGCACTGTGGGGTGCCATGGGGCAGTGTGGGTCGCCGTGGGGCTGGGCGGGAGGCTGTGGGGCGCTGTGGGAGGGGTTATGGGTCGCTGTGGGGCTGGACGGGGGGCTGTGGGGCAGGCTATGGGGCACTGTGGGGCACCGTGGGGCTGGGCGGGAGGCCGTGGGGCGGGTCGGGGGTGGTGTGGGTCGGGCCGTGGGGCATCGGGGCAGTGTGGGGCTGGACGGGAGGCTGTGGGGCAGTCTATGGGGCACTGTGGGGCGCCGTGGGGCTGGGCGGGAGGCCGTGGGGCGGGTCGGGGGTGGTGTGGGTCAGGCCGTGGGTCACTGACGCCCCCCCCCCCCGCAGCTGGACTTCCACCGGGGCCTGGCGCCGGAGCGGGCGGAGGGGGCGGCGGAGGAGGCGGGGCCGCGGGGGGCGGGGCGGGAGGCGTCGGGGGGCGGGGCGTCGGGGGGCCGCGCCCCCCGGGAGGCGGAGCGGGCCCAGTGGGCGGAGCGGGAGCGGGAGATGGAGCGGCGGGAGCGGACGCGGGGGGAGCGCGAGTGGGACCGCGACAAGGGGCCCCCCCGCTCCCGCTCCCGCTCCCGCTCCGGCTCCGCCCCCCGCGAGCCCCGCCCCCGCCACCGCCCCCCCGACAAGGACCGCCCCCGCTCCCGCGAGCGCCGCCCCGACAAGAAAGGTGAAGGGGGCGGGGCCACGGCGGGAGGGGGCGGGGCCACGCGGGGAGGGGGCGGGGCTAGTCTAGAACGCTGCCAGGGGAGGGGGTGGCTGCGGGGAGCGAGTGGGGGGGCGTGGCTGCAGCGGGAGGGGGCGTGGCCACGGTGGGCAGGGGCGTGGCCAGGGTAGACTGTTGCCGGGAGGGGGCGGGGCCACGCGGGGAGGGGGCGGGGCTAGTCTAGAACGCTGCCAGGGGAGGGGGTGGCTGTGGGGAGTGGGGGGGCGTGGCCACAGCGGGAGGGGGCGTGGCCACGGTGGACAGGGCCGTGGCCAGGGCAGAACGCTGCCAGGGGTGGGGGGGCTGCGGGGAGGGAGTGGGGGGCGTGGCCGTGGTGGGAGGGGGCGTGGCCGGGGTAGAACACTGCCGGGAGGGGGCGTGGCCACATGGGGAGGGGGCGTGGCCAGGGCAAAACGCTGCCAGGGGTGGGGGTGGCTGCAAGGAGGAAGGGGGGGGGCGTGGCCAGGGTAGAACACTGCCGGGAGGGGGCGTGGCCACGGCGGGAGGGGGCGTGGCCAGGGTAGATCGCTGCCAGGGGAGGGGGTGGCTGCGAGGAGGAAGGGGGGGGCGTGGCCGTGGTGGGAGGGGGCGTGGCCAGGGTAGAACACTGCCGGGAGGGGGCGTGGCCACGGCGGGAGGGGGCGTGGCCAGGGTAGATCGCTGCCAGGGAGGGGGTGGCTGAGGGAAGGGAGTGGGAGGGAGTGGCTGCGCACCGAGGGGGCGTGGCCACGGCGGGAGGGCGTGGTCAGGAGTGAATGCTGCTGGGAGGGGGCGTGGCCAGGTCGAGAGGGGGCGTGGCTAGGGTAGAACGCTGCCAGGGCAGGGGGGGCTGCAGGGAGGGAGTGGGGGGGCGTGGCCACGTGGCGATGGGGGGCGTGGCTAGGGTAGAACGCTGCCAGGGAGTGGGGGGGTGGCCGCGCGGGCAGGGGGCGTGGCCACGTGGCAGGGGGCGTGGTTAGGGTAGAGCCCTGCTGGGGGGAGTGGGGCGTGGCCGCGCAGGGAGGGGGCGTGGCCACAGCAGGAGGGGGCGTGGCTTATGGCAAACCAGTGCTAAGGAAGGGAAGCAGCTGTAGGGGAGGTGGAGGGGGCGTGGCCAGGCGGAGGGGGGCGTGGCCAGGCGGCGCTGACCCCGCCCCCCCCCCAGAGAAGCCCCCTGAGGAGCCGCCGGCGAAGCTGCTGGACGACCTGTTCCGCAAGACCAAGGCGGCGCCCTGCATCTATTGGCTGCCGCTGACCGACACCCAGGTGGGCGGGGCTGAGGGGCGGGGCTAAATGGGCGGGGGGCGGGGCTTCTGCCTTCCCCACACCCGACATGTTGCTGCAGCCCCCTGCATCCCCCCACGGCCCCGTGTCCCCCCCCACCGCGGTGTCCCCCACGCTGCCCCATAGCTCCAGGGTCCCCACGGCCCCCCATAGCCCCCCACGGCCCTGCAGGCCCCACGGCCCCCCAGAGCCCCCCATGGCCCCCACATCCCCCCGGGTCCCTGGAGTCCCTGTATCCCCCCATGTCCCCCCGCGTCCCCCCACATCCCCCTGGGTTCCCCCACGTCCCTGGGTCCCCCGCATCCCCCCACGTCCCCCCACATCCCCCCGTGTCCCTGGACCCCCCATGTCCCCCCACATCCCCTCAGCTGCCCCACATCCCCCTGCATCCCCCCACATCCCCCCACGCCCCCCTGGATCCCTGGACCCCCCATATCCCCCCACCTCCTCCTGGGTCCCCCAGTCCCCCCACGCCCCCCCACACACACCCCACATCCCCCTGGGGCCCCCACACCCCCCCACGTCCCCCCACGTCACCCCATACCCCCCCCACATCCCCCTGGGGCCCCCCACATCCCCCCATGTCCCTGGACCCCCCACGTCCCTCCACACCCCCGGATTCCCCCAGCCCCCCCCACGCCCCCCCCCATCCCCCCACGCCCCCCCACATCCCCCCATACCCCCCCCACATCCCCCTGGGGCCTCCCACTTCCCCCCACGTCCCTCCACATCCCAGGAGTCCCCCAGTCCCCCCACATCCCCCCACACCCCCCCATACCCCCCCACACCCCCCACGTCCCCCCATACCCCCCCGACATCCCCCCATGTCCCTGGACCCCCCATGTCCCTCCACACCCCTGGAGTCCTCCAGCCCCCCCCACGCCCCCCCCCACATCCCCCCACGCCCCCCCACACCCCCCCATACCCCCCCACACCCCCCACGTCCCCCCATACCCCCCCCACATCCCCCCATGTCCCTGGACCCCCCACGTCCCTCCACACCCCTGGAGTCCCCCAGCCCCCCCCAAGTCCCCCCCCACATCCCCCCACGCCCCCCACGTCCCCCCACACCCCCCCACACCCCCCACATCCCCCGGGGCTCCCCACATCCCCCCATGTCCCCCCATACCCCCCCCACATCCCCCCATGTCCCTGGACTCCCCACGTCCCTCCACGCCCCCGGAGTCCCCCAGCCCCCCCCCACGCCCCCCCCGGCGCCCCGCTGACGTGGGTCCCGGGGGGGGCCGGGGGGGTCAGTTCGTGCAGAAGCAGGCGGAGCGGGCGGCGCGGGCCCGGGAGCGGGAGCGGCGGCGCAAGGAGCAGGAGGAGGAGGAGCAGCGGCAGCGGGGCCGGCAGCCCGAGCGCGACAAGGCCCGCGGCGCCCACCGCGACCACCACCACCACCACCACCACCACCGCGACCACCCCCGCGAGCGGCCCCCCCCCGCCGCCGCCGCCGCCCCCGCCCCCGCCGCCGCCCCACAGCCCGCCCCACAGCCCGCCCCACAGCCCGGCCCCGCCGCCGGCCCCACGGCCGCCGCCGGCCCCACGGCCGCCGCCGAGCGCGGACCCCGCGAGCGCGAGCGCGACCGCCGCGACGCCAAGCGCCGCAGCCGCAGCCGCAGCACCCCCGTGCGCGACCGGGGCGGGCGGCGCTGACCCCCCCCCCCCCCGCCCCACATCTCCCCCCCCCCCAATGCAGCCCCCGCGCGTGTCCCGGACCCCCCCCCCCTTCAAAATCGTGGCCCCCCCCCCCCCCCGGCAGCGGCCCCGGGGGGGTAATAAACGGCCGCCCGGCGTTTCTAGACGGCCTCCGCCTGCACCTGGGGGGCGACGGGGGGGGATGCTATGGGGCTGGGGGGCTCCTATGGGGCTGGGGGGGATCCTATGGGGCTGGGGAGGCTCATAGGGAGCTCCTATGGGGCTGGGGGGGCTCCTGGGGGGGTTCCTATGGGGCTGGGGGGGCTCCTGGGGGGGATGCGGGGGGCCTAGGGGAGCTCCTATGGGGCTGGGGGACTGCTGGGGGGCTGGGGAGCCTGCTATGGGGCTGGGGGGCCTCATAGCGAGCTCCTATGGGGGTTGGGGGGACTCATAGGGGGCTGGGGAGGCTCCAGTGGGGTTGGGGGGGCTCCTGTGGGGCTGGGGGGATCCTGGGGGGGATGCAAGGGGGCTGGGGGGCTCCTATGGGGCTGGGGGGGTCTCATAGGGGGCATCTATTGGACTAGGGGGCTCCTGGGGGGGATGTAGGGGGGCTGGGGGGCGCTTATGGGGCTGGGGGGCATCCTGGAGGACTCACGGGGGGGCTCCTGGGGGGCTGGGGAGCTCCATAGGGGCCACGTGTGGGGCGGGAGGACCCGTAGGGGCCACGTGTGGGGCTGGAGGACTGTACAAAGAACACTTGTGGGGCTGGAGGACCCCATAGAGGACACGTGTGGGGCTGGAGGACTCCATAGAGGACACGTGTGGGGCTGGAGGACCCGTACGGGCCACGTGTGGGGCTGGAGGAGGGCTCGGAGTCCTCCCGCTCCTGGCCCCGCCCTCCCGGCCCCGCCTCCGGCCGCCTCTACCCGCGCTGCCGCTCTCTATGGCCCGCCGCCGCCTCTCATTGGCCGCGCCACCTGCCTATCCCCGCGCAAAGCCCGCCCCTTCCTCCCGCCGCCCTGATTGGCCGCCCCATCCCGCCACACCGCCTCCAGGGGGCGGGAAACCTCCGCCCCGCCCCCGCGCCGCTCTCATTGGCCCACGGCGGCGGCGGCGGCGCGCGCTGATTGGCCGCGGCGGCGGCGGCGGCCCGCGCGGCCCCAAGATGGCGGCGGAGGTGGCGGAGGCGCTGACGCTGCTGGCGGCGCTGCGGGACCAGGTGCGGGCCGCGACCCCCCCCCCGCGACCCCTGACCCCCCCCGCGACCCCTGACCCCCCCGGTGACCCCTGACCCCCCCGTGACCCCGCAGGTGGCCGCCGTCACGGCGCACGCGCGGACGCTGCTGCGGCGGGTGCGGGAGGGGCAGTTCCGCACCGAGCAGGTACCGGGGGGAGGGGGGGGGAGGGACTTGGGGGTCCCGCCCCACAGCGGGGGGGGGGCCGGACCCCATAGGGACGCGGTGGGGGGGGCCTGCCCCATAGCGGTGGGGAGGGGGGGGCCGGACCCCATAGGGACGTGTTGGGGGGGGGCTCTTGCCCCATAGGGACGCTGGGGGGCGGTCCCTGCCCCATAGGGATGCAGAGGGGGGAGGTTTCCTGCCCCATAGGGCCTCACTGTGGCGCTCCCTGCCCCATAGGGACATATTGTGGGGGGCCCTGCCCCACAGCACCACGCTGGGGGGGGGTCCTGCCCCATAGGGATGTGAGGGGGGAGGTTCCCTGCCCCATAGGGATGCAGAGGGGGTTCCCTGCCCCATAGGGACATATGGGGGGGGTTCCCTGCCCCATAGGGCCATGCTGGGGAGGGTCTCAGCCCCATAGGTCCACAGGGGGGGGATCCTGCCCCATAGAGATGGTGGGGGGGAGGTTCCCTGCCCCATAGGGATGCAGTGGGGGGGGGTTGGGGGCTCCCAGCCCCATAGAGACACAGAGGAGGGGGTCCCAGCCCCATAGGGAGGCAGTGGGGGGGGGTTGGGGGCTCCCAGCCCCATAGAGACCCAGAGGAGGGGGGCCCCAGCCCCATAGGGAGGCAGTGGGGGGGGTCCCTGCCCCATAGGGATGCAGGGGGGGTTCCCTGCCCCATAGGGCCACGCTGGGGGGGTCTCAGACCCATAGGGAGGCAGTGGGGGGGTCCCTGCCCCATAGGAACATGGTGGGGGGGGTTCCCTGCCCCACAGGGCCACACTGGGGGGGTCCCAGCCCCATAGGGAGGCAGTGGGGGGGTCCCTGCCCCATAGGAACATGGTGGGGGGGGTTCCCTGCCCCATAGGGCCACACTGGGGGGGTCTCAGCCCCATAGGGAGGCAGTGGGGGGCTCCCAGCCCCACGGGGGGGCGGGGGGAAGGTGGGCGTGTCCGGCGCTGACGTGGCCCCGCCCCCCGCAGGGGCCGTCCCTGCTGGAGCTCCGCCCCCAGCTGCTGCTGCTCTACCTGCAGGACCTGGCGCTGCTGGCGGGGGCCAAGGTGGGCGGGGCCTCGCTGGGGGCGGAGCCCGCCCTGCCCCGCCTCCTGGAGACCCGCGTGGTGAGGGGGCGGGGCCTCACGCCGGGGGGGGCGGGGCTCGGCGTCGGGGATGGGAGGGGGGAAGAGGGGGTGGGTGGGGCCTGGGGGCGGGGCTTTGGGCGGTGGGAGGGGCCTAGGGGCGGGGCTTTGGGCGGTGGGAGGGGCTTGGGGGAGGCAGGGCTTGCGGCAGGGGATGGGAGGGGGTCTGGGGTCCGCTCCTGTTGGTGGGGGGAGCCCGGACGCCTGGGCCCCTTGGCGGGGGGGGGGAAATGGGGGGCCCGGACGCCTGGGCCCCCCGTGGGGTGGGGGGTGGGGGGTTGGGGGGGCGGGGCCCGGACGCCTGGGCCCCCGCAGGTGCTGGAGAAGATGCGGCCGGTGGAGCAGCGCCTCAAGTACCAGGTGGAGAAGCTGCTGCGGGCGGCGGCCGCCGGGGCCCTGGGTGAGCGCCCCGGACGCCTGGGCCCCCTCCCCCGGACGCCTGGGCCCCTCGCCCCCCGGACGCCTGGGCCCCCTCGCCGCCCGGACGCCGGGGCCCCGCTGTGCTCGGCCGGGCGGTGATTGACAGCTGTCCGTCATTCCCTCCCCCCCCCCCAAGGTGACAACGACCCGCTGCGCTTCCGCCCCGCC
Organism: Dromaius novaehollandiae; assembly: GCF_036370855.1. Lineage (NCBI taxonomy): Eukaryota > Metazoa > Chordata > Aves > Casuariiformes > Dromaiidae > Dromaius > Dromaius novaehollandiae. The sequence continues at coordinate 459,709 of NC_088135.1, forward strand.
CCCGGCAACATGACGACGCGGGTGAGTGGCCCGGACGCCTGGGCCCCCGCTGGGGGGGGGGGGGGGAGGGGCACCCTATGTCCCCCCTCCCCCCACGCTGACGCGTGTCCCGGCGGCAGGAGGAGGAGGAGGAGGAGGAGGAGGAGGAGGAGGAAGGAGCCGCGAAGGCGCCGGGGCTGGGAGGGGGGCGCCGCTACGTGCCCCCCCGCCTGGTGCCCGTGCAGTACGGTGAGGCCGCGGCGGCGCCGGGACGCCTGGGCCCCTCTTTCCCGGACGCCTGGGCCCTGACGCCGCCCCTGCCCCCCCCCCGCAGCGGAGGCCCCCCCGGAGCGGGCGGCGCGGGAGCGGGAGCGGGAGCGGCGGCTGCGGCGGGCGCTGAGCAGCTCGGTGCTGCGGGAGCTGCGCCAGGAGCTGAGCGAGGCCCCCGAGGAGCTGCCGGCGGGGGGGGGGGCGGCCCAGCCCCACGGCGGGCGGCTGCAGCGCGAGAGGTCGGCCGGGGGGGCACGCGGGGCGGAGGGGGGGGGGACACCCGGACGCCTGGGCCCCTGGGGGAGATGTGGGGCGGAGGGGGGGACACCCGGACGCCTGGGCCCCTGGGGGGGATGTGGGGCGGAGCGGGGACACCCGGACGCCTGGGCCCCATAGGGGGGATGTGGGGCGGAGGGGAGACACCCGGACGCCTGGGCCCCTGGGGGGGATGTGGGGCGGAGCGGGGACACCCGGACGCCTGGGCCCCATAGGGGGGATGTGGGGCGGAGGGGAGACACCCGGACGCCTGGGCCCCTGGGGGGGATGTGGGGCGGAGCGGGGACACCCGGACGCCTGGGCCCCATAGTGGGGATGTGGGGCGGAGGGGAGACACCCGGACGCCTGGGCCCCTGGGGGGGATGTGGGGCAGAGCGGGGACACCCGGACGCCTGGGCCCCCCCATTCCCGGACGCCTGGGCCCCTGGGGGGGATGTGGGGCGGAGCGGGGACACCCAGACGCCTGGGCCCCTGGGGGGGATGTGGGGCGGAGCGGGGACACCCGGACGCCTGGGCCCCTGGGGGGGATGTGGGGCGGAGGGGGGGGACACCCGGACGCCTGGGCCCCTGGGGGGGATGTGGGGTGGAGGGGGGACACCTGGACGCCTGGGCCCCCCCATTCCCGGACGCCTGGGCCCCCCAGGGGGGGATGTGGGGCGGAGCAGGGACACCTGGACGCCTGGGCCCCCCCATTCCCGGACGCCTGGGCCCCATAGGGGGGATGTGGGGCGGAGGGGGGCTCTCTGCACACCTGGGCCCCTGGGGGGGATGTGGGGCGGAGGGGGGACCCCCGGACGCCTGGGCCCCATGGGGGGGATGTGGGGCGGAGGGGGGACACCCGGACGCCTGGGCCCCTGGGGGGGTTGTGGGGCGGAGGGGAGACACCCGGACGCCTGGGCCCCTGGGGGGGATGTGGGGCGGAGCGGGGACACCCGGACGCCTGGGCCCCTGGGGGGGATGTGGGGCGGAGGGGGGACACCCGGACGCCTGGGCCCCTAGGGGGGATGTGGGGCGGAGCGGGGACACCCGGACGCCTGGGCCCCATAGGGGGGATGTGGGGCGGAGCGGGGACACCCGGACGCCTGGGCCCCTGGGGGGGTTGTGGGGCGGAGGGGAGACACCCGGACGCCTGGGCCCCTGGGGGGGATGTGGGGCGGAGCGGGGACACCCGGACGCCTGGGCCCCTGGGGGGGATGTGGGGCGGAGGGGGGACACCCGGACGCCTGGGCCCCTGGGGGGGATGTGGGGCGGAGGGCAGGGACACCCGGACGCCTGGGCCCCTGGGGGGGATGTGGGGCGGAGCGGGGACACCCGGACGCCTGGGCCCCTGGGGGGGATGTGGGGCGGAGCGGGGACACCCGGACGCCTGGGCCCCTGGGGGGGATGTGGGGCGGAGGGGGGACACCCGGACGCCTGGGCCCCTGGGGGGGTTTGTGGGGCGGAGGGGAGACACCCGGACGCCTGGGCCCCTGGGGGGGATGTGGGGCGGAGCGGGGACACCCGGACGCCTGGGCCCCTGGGGGGGATGTGGGGCGGAGGGGGGACACCCGGACGCCTGGGCCCCTGGGGGGGATGTGGGGCGGAGGGCAGGGACACCCGGACGCCTGGGCCCCTGGGGGGGATGTGGGGCGGAGCGGGGACACCCGGACGCCTGGGCCCCTGGGGGGGATGTGGGGCGGAGCGGGGACACCCGGACGCCTGGGCCCCTGGGGGGGATGTGGGGCGGAGGGGGGACACCCGGACGCCTGGGCCCCTGGGGGGGATGTGGGGCGGAGGGGGGACACCCGGACGCCTGGGCCCCTGGGGGGGATGTGGGGCGGAGCGGGGACACCCGGACGCCTGGGCCCCATAGGGGGGATGTGGGGCGGAGGGGGGGGACCCGGATGCCTGGGCCCCTGGGGGGGATGTGGGGCGGAGGGGGGACACCCGGACGCCTGGGCCCCTGGGGGGGATGTGGGGCGGAGCGGGGACACCCGGACGCCTGGGCCCCATAGGGGGGATGTGGGGCGGAGCGGGGACACCCGGACGCCTGGGCCCCTGGGGGGGATGTGGGGCGGAGCGGGGACACCCGGACGCCTGGGCCCCATAGGGGGGATGTGGGGCGGAGGGGGGGGACCCGGATGCCTGGGCCCCTGGGGGGGATGTGGGGCGGAGGGGGGACACCCGGACGCCTGGGCCCCTGGGGGGGATGTGGGGCGGAGGGGGGGGACCCCCGGACGCCTGGGCCCCTGGGGGGCACGCGGGGCGGAGCGGGGGGACACCCGGACGCCTGGGCCCCTGGGGGGATGTGGGGCGGAGCGGGGACACCCGGACGCCTGGGCCCCTGGGGGGGATGTGGGGCGGAGCGGGGACACCCGGACGCCTGGGCCCCCCAACCCCGGACGCCTGGGCCCCATAGGGGGGATGTGGGGTGGAGGGGAGACACCCAGATGCTTGGGCCCCTGGGGGGGATGTGGGGCGGAGGGGTGTCACGTGGGCCCCCCAACCCAGGACGCCTGGGCCCCCCATGGGACACGTGGGGTGGAGGGGGGACCCCCGGCTGCCTGGGCCCCCCATTCCCGGACGCCTGGGCCCCTGGGGGAGATGTGGGGCGGAGAGGGGGACACCTGGGCCCCCCCATTCCCGGACACCTGGGCCCCATGGGGGGATGTGGGGCGGAGGGGAGACACCCGGACGCCTGGGCCCCATAGGGGGGATGTGGGGCGGAGGGGGGGACACCCGGACGCCTGGGCCCCATAGGGGGGATGTGGGGCGGAGCGGGGGGACACCTGGACGCCTGGGCCCCATAGGGGGGATGTGGGGCGGAGCGGGGACACCCGGACGCCTGGGCCCTTGGGGGGGATGTGGGGCGGAGGGGGGACACCCGGACGCCTGGGCCCCTGGGGGGGATGTGGGGCGGAGGGGGGGACACCCGGACGCCTGGGCCCCTGGGGGGGATGTGGGGCGGAGCGGGGACACCCGGACGCCTGGGCCCCTGGGGGGGATGTGGGGTGGAGGGGAGACACCCGGACGCCTGGGCCCCTGGGTGGACACGTGGGGTGGAGGGGGCCCCCCAACCCGGGCCGCCTGGGCCCCCCCCCATTCCGGGCCGCCTGGGCCCCCCCCAACCCGGGACGCCTGGGCCCCCCAACCCCGGACGCTTGGGCCCCCCATGAGGCACATGGGGTGGAAGGGGGATACCCCGGACGCCTGGGCCCCTGGGTGGACACGTGGGGCGGAGGGGGGACGTGGGCCCCCCAACCTGGGCCGCCTGGGCCCCCCATTCCCGGACACCTGGGCCCCTGGGGGGACACGTGGGGCGGAGGGGGGACGTGGGCCCCCCAACCTGGGCCGCCTGGGCCCCCCATTCCCGGACACCTGGGCCCCTGGGGGGACACGTGGGGCGGAGGGGGGACGTGGGCCCCCCAACCCGGGACGCCTGGGCCCCCCCCCAACCCGGGCCGCCTGGGCCCCCCAACCCGGGCCGCCTGGGCCCCCCCCCAACCCGGGACGCCTGGGCCCCCCAACCCGGACGCCGGGGCCCCCCCCCATTCCCGGCCGCCTGGGCCCCCCCATTCCCGGCCGCCTGGGCCCCCCCCCATTCCCGGCCGCCTGGACCCCCCCCAACCCGGCCGCCTGGGCCCCCCCCCCATTCCCGGACGCCTGGGCCCCCCATTCCCGGACGCCTGGGCCCCCCATTCCCGGACACCTGGGCCCCTGGGTGGACACGTGGGGCGGAGGGAGCCCCCCAACCCCGGCCGCCTGGGGCCCCCAACCCGGGACGCCTGGGCCCCCCCCCATTCCCGGCCGCCTGGGCCCCCCCCCATTCCCGGACGCCTGGGCCCCGCAGGACGCGGCTGGAGGAGGCCATGCTGGTGCGGCTGAGCGAGGGGCGGCGGGGGCGGCGGCGGCGGGGGGGGGCGGCGGGGGCCGAGAGCCTGGAGGCCGTCGCCCGCTTCGGCGCCGCGGGGGCCCTGCTGGCGCCCCACGAGCAGGTAACCGGACGCCTGGGCCCCCTCCCCGGCGGGGGAGGGGCGGGGGGGGGCGGGGCCCGGACGCCGGGGCCCCCACCCACCCCATTCCCCCTCCCCCCCCCCAGGACGAGACCCCCCCCAAGAAGAGGAAGAAGAGGCCGAAGGCGGCGAAGAGGAAGACGAAGGGTGAGACGCCCCCCCCACCCCCCCCGCCCGGACGCCTGGGCCCGCTGCCCCAGGACGCCTGGGCCCCTCACGCCCCCCCCCCTCTTTTCCCCCCCCCCGCAGGTTTCCGCCGGCGACGCTGATCCCGCCCCCCCCCGCCGGCTGCGCCTCGTTACCTCGTTGCCGCGGCGACGCTGGGGGTAATTAAGGCACCGGTGATTAATTGAGGCCTTGAAGTAATTAGCGGCTGATGGGGGGAGGCGGCGGCAGAGAGTAAAATCGGCGTTTTTTAATTAAAAATATGAAAATGGGGAAAAACGGCCCCAAAAAGAAGGGAAATTGAGCCAAAAAGGGGGGGGGGCGGGACTTCCTGTTGGGGGCGGGACTTCCTGTTGGGGGCGGGACTTCCTGCTGTGGGACGGGTGGGGGGTGGGGCCGTGGGGCAGAGCCGGGGGGGGGAGGTAGCGGCTGGGCACCAGGCTCCGCCCCCGGCAACAGGCCCCACAGCGAGGCCTGGCCCCATAGGGGCCCCCCACCCCCCTGCCCCATAGCGACCCCCAGCCCCATAGAGACCCCTAAGTCCTACTGCTCCAGCCCCATAGCGACCCCCAGCCCCATAGAGACCCCCAAATGCTGCTCCTGCAGCCCCATAGCGCCCCTCAGCCTCAGCCCAGCCCCATAGAGACCCCCAAGTCCCAACCCCCAGCCCCATAGTGCACTTCAGCCCCATAGAGACCCCCAAGTTCCAGCCTCCAGCCCCATAGCGACCCCCAGCCCCATAGAGACCCCCAAGTCCCAACCCCCAGCCCCATAGCGCCCCTCAGCCCCATAGAGACCCCCAAGTCCCAGCCTCCAGCCCCATAGCGCCCCTCAGCTCTATCCCAGCCCCCCAGGGACCCCCCAGCCCCATAGAGACCCCCCAATCCCAGCCCCACAGCAGCCCCCAGCCCTGCACCCCCCGGCTCATCCCAGCCCCACAGGTGCCCCTCAGCCCCATTGCAGCCCCCTCGGCTCCATGGGGACCCCCAGCCCCACGGGGACCCCAAGCCCTGCACCCGCAGCTCATCCCTGCCCCATAGCAACCCCCCAACCTGGCCTCTCCAGCCCCATAGCAACCCTCAGCACCACCTCAGCCCCATAGCGACCCCCCAGCCCTGCACCCCCGGGCTCATCCCAGCCCCATGGGAACCCCCAGCCCCATAGCGACCACCCAGCCCTGCGCACACCCCCAGGCTCAGCCCCACGGCAGCCCCACAGAGACCCTCAGGCTCAGCACCCCCCGGCAGTGGGGGCAGCCCCTTCCTGCCCCACGGCGGCCCGGAGCTGGGCCAGCTGCCCGGGGGAGAAGAGGAGGCCGCGGGCCGCGCCGTGGGGCTGGGCCGCCCCCCGGCAGAGGGGGCAGGGGACGGGGGCCGCCTGGGCCCGGCAGGTGCCGTAGCAGCCCCACAGCTGCGCCCCACACGTGTGGGTCCACGCGGACGAGGAGGCCGAGTCGCTGAGGCCGCGGGGGACGCCGGCCCCACAGCCGTGGGGCGGGCGGCACTGGTGGGCCCAGGCGTTCCGGAACCGCTTGGCCCCGCCCCCCGATGGCCGCCGCCGCCCCCCCTCCCGGTGGCGCTTGGGGGTCCGCGGCCCGGCCCCCCACGGCGAGTCCGCCATGGGGCAGCTCGACGGGGTCGGTTCAGCCCTTGGGGCGCCCAATGGGGTCACTCGCACCTTTGAGACACCCAATGGGGTCGGTTCTGTCTTGGGGACGTCCAATGGGGTCAATTCGGCCATCGGGCAACTCAACGGCGTCGACTGTCCCACAGGGCAACTCAACGGGGTCGATTCAGGCGTTGGGCAACTCACCGGGGTCGCTTCCGTCTTGGGGACGCCCAATAGGGTCGATTCCACCCTCGGGACATCCAATGGGGTCGATTCGGCCATCGGGGAACTCACCCGGGTCGCTTCCGTCTTGGGGACGCTCGACGGGGTCGATTCGGCCATCGGGCAACTCAACGGGGTCAATTCCGCTCTTGGGACGCCCAATGGGGTCGATTCTGCCCTTGGGACATCCAATGGGATCGATGGCAGCTTTGAGACACCCAACGGGGTCGATTCTGTCATGGGGACGCTCAATGGGGTCGATTCTGTCATGGGGACGCTCAATGGGGTCGATTCCGCTCTTGGGACGCCCAACGGGGTTGATTCCGGCTTTGGGACACCCAACGGGGTGAATTTGGCCACTGGGCAACTCAACGGGGCCGCTTCCGTCTTGGGGACGCTCGACGGGGTCGATGGCACCTTTGGGCAACTCAACGGCGTCAATTCTGCCCTTGGGACGCTCAACGGGGTCGGTTGCACCTGGGGGACGCTCAACGGGGTTGATTCGGCCATCAGGCACCTCAACGGGGTTGATTTTGCCTTTGGGACACCCAACGGGGTCAGTTCTGCCCTTGGGCCACCCAACGGGGTTGGTTGCACCCCTGGGCAACTCAACGGGGTCTTTTCCCCCTTGGCGACGCCCAACGGGGTCGTTTGCGCGTCGGAGGCGCCCGACGGGGTTGGTTCCCCCTTGGCGACGCCCGAGGGGGCGGTTTCCACCCTCGGGACGCTCAGGGAGGTCCGTTCCTCCTCGGAGGCGCCCAATGGGGTCCGTTCCTCTTTGGAGACACCCAATGGGGTCGTTTGCACCTTGGAGACGCCCAATAGGGTTTTGTCCGCTTTTGGGACGCCCAATGGGCTCATTTGCACTCTGGAAGCGCCCAATGGGGCTGCGTCCACTTTGGAGACACCCCGGGGGGCCGTATCCAGCTTGGAGGTGCTCAACGGGGCCGTGTCCACGTTGGAGATGCCCAATGGGGCCACGTTGACTTTGGAGACACTCAACGGGAGCGTGTTGACTTTGGAGATGCCCAACGGGGCCGTATCGACTTTGGAGATGCTCAGTGAGGTCGTGTCCGCGTTGGAGATGCTCAACGGGACCGTGTTGACTTTGGAGATGCCCAGTGGGGCCATGTCCATGTTGGAGGTGCTCAACGGGACCATGTTGACTTTGGAGGCGCCCAATGAGGTCATGTCCACGTTGCAGATGCTCAGTGGGACCATATTGACTTTGGAGGCGCCCAATGAGGTCGTGTTCACGTTGGAGACCCTCAATGGGGCCGCATTGGTTTTGGAGATGCTCAGTGAGGTCATGTCCACATCAGAGACCCTCAATGGGGCTGTGTTGACTTTGGAGGCACCCAATGAGATCGTGTCCATGCTGGAGATGCCCCATGGGGTCACATTGACTTTGGAGGCACCCAATGAGGTCGTGTCCATGTTGGAGATGCTCAACGGGGCCGTGTTGACTTTGGAGATGCTCAGTGAGGTCGTGTCCACTTTGGAGACGCTCAACGGGACCATGTTGACTTTGGAGGCACCCAATGAGGTCATGTCCACTTTGGAGATGCTCAACGGGGCCACGTTGACTTTGGAGATGCTCAGTGAGGTCGTGTCCACTTTGGAGACGCTCAACGGGACCATGTTGACTTTGGAGGCACCCAATGAGGTCATGTCCACTTTGGAGATGCTCAACGGGGCCACGTTGACTTTGGAGATGCTCAGTGAGGTCGTGTCCACGTTGGAGATGCTCAGTGGCACCACGTTGACTTTGGAGATGCTCAGTGAGGTCGTGTCCATGTTGGAAGAGCTCAATGGGGCCATATTGACTTTGGAGGCACCCAATGAGGTCGTGTCCACTTTGGAGACGCTCAACGGGACCACGTTGACTTTGGAGATGCTCAGTGAGGTCGTGTCCACGTTGGAAGAGCTCAATGGGGCCATATTGACTTTGGAGGCACCCAAAGAGGTCATGTCCACTTTGGAGACGCTCAACGGGACCATGTTGACTTTGGAGGCACCCAATGAGGTTGTGTCCACTTTGGAGATGCTCAACGGGGCCACGTTGACTTTGGAGATGCTCAGTGAGGTCGTGTCCATGTTAGAAGAGCTCAATGGGGCCATATTGACTTTGGAGGCACCCAATGAGGTCGTGTCCACGTTGGAAGAGCTCAATGGGGCCATATTGACTTTGGAGGCACCCAAAGAGGTCATGTCCACTTTGGAGACGCTCAACGGGACCATGTTGACTTTGGAGGCACCCAATGAGGTTGTGTCCACTTTGGAGATGCTCAACGGGGCCACGTTGACTTTGGAGATGCTCAGTGAGGTCGTGTCCATGTTAGAAGAGCTCAATGGGGCCATATTGACTTTGGAGGCACCCAATGAGGTCGTGTCCATGTTGGCAGAGCTCAATGGGGCCATATTGACTTTGGAGGCACCCAATGAGGTCGTGTCCATGTTGGCAGAGCTCAATGGGGCCATATTGACTTTGGAGGCACCCAATGAGGTCGTGTCCGTGTTGGAAGAGCTCAATGGGGCCGTATTGACTTTGGAGGCACCCAATGAGGTCGTGTCCACGCTGGAGCCCCTCAGTGGGGCCGGGATGACTTCAGAGCCCCCCAGCGAGGCCACATCCCCACGGGAGCCACCCGGCAGCTCCTCCCCGCCACCCTCGTCCCCCCCGTCGGTGCCGTCGCCGCCGTCCCGGTCGCCGCAGCAGACCTCGAGGTGCCGCAGGAGCTCCAAGCCGCCGCGGAAGGAGGCCCGGCAGCGCCGGCAGGCGGGGGCGGCCGCCGTGGGGCAGGCGGCCGTGGGGCCGGCGCCGTCGGCCCGGCGGGCTTTCTGCCGGGCGTTCTGGAACCAGACCACCACCACGCGGCTGGCCAGGCCCAACATGGCGGCCAGGCGCGCCACCTCGCCGTCCCGCGGGTAGGCGCTGGCCGCGAAGGCCGCCCGCAGCGCCTGCGCCTGGAAGGCGCTGAAGCGGGTCCGGGCGAAGCGGCGCCGCCGGGGCGGGGCGGCCGCCGTGGGGCCCGGCGCCGGCGCCCGGGGCGGCTCGCGGAGGAAGAGGGGCAGCAGGAGCGGCCGTGGGGCGGCCGTGGGGCGGGCGCCGCGGGCCCGGCTCTGGTGCAGCACCGAGCGCAGGTGGATCTCCAGCGTGGAGCTCTGGTTGTAGGCCACCCGGCACGTGGGGCACTTGTAGGGCTTCTCCGGCGGGAGCTGGGGGGCGCCGGGGGCCCCCGCGTCGCCGTGGGGCGCCCCACATCCGCCGCCCTCGGCCGCCGCCGCCTCCTTGGCCTTGCGGAGGTGGGAGACGGAGTTGAGGTGCACCAGGAGGATGCTCCTCTGCGTGAAGGACTCCTTGCACACCCCACACTTGTGGGGCCGCCCCGGGTCCAGGAACTTGTCCAGGGCGAAGGCGGGCGCCCGGCGGCCCCCCGGCGCAGGGTCGGGGGCCCCCCGAGGTGGCGGCACCTCTTCTTCCTCCTCCTCCTCCTCCTCCGTGGGGGCTGCTAGAGATGGGGCGCCCGGCAGGGGGGCTGCAGAGATGGGGGGGCAGGGTGATGGGGGGGCGGTCCTCAGTGTTGGGGGGGGGTCCCCGTGTCCCTGCCCCCCCCCAATGACGTCACTCACCTCCAAGCGCCGGGTCGCCGTTGGGGGGCCGTGGGGCTGCCGTGGGGGGCAGCACCTTGGTGGCCAAGGGGGGCTCCGCTGGGGTGGCCTGGCCATGGTGGGGGGGGGACATGTCATTGGGGGGGTTCTAGGGGGTCCCATGGGTCCTGGGGGGGGTCCCAGGCATCCCGAAGGGGTCGGGGAGGTCTATAGGGCCTCAAGGGGGTCTGGGGGGTCCCAGAGGGATCTCGGGGGGGTCCCAGAAGTCCCCAAGGGGTCTGGGAGGTCCCAGGAAGCACTTGGGGGGTCCCAGAGGGTCTAGGAGGGTCCCCATGGTGTCTGGGGGGTCCCAGAAGGCTCTGGGGGGTCCCAGAAGTCCCCAGTGGGTCTGGGAGTTCCCCAAGAGGGTCAGAAGGGTTTCAAGGGGGTCTGGGGGGCCCCGGGGGGATCTGGGGGGCTCTGGGGGTGTCCTGGGGGGCTCTGGGGGGTCGCAGGAGTCCCTGAGGGGTCCTGGGGGGCTGTGGGGGGTTCCCGGGGGCTCTGGAAGGTCCCAGGAGTTCCCATGGGGTCCTGGGGGGGGTCTGGGGGGTCCCAGGGTGCTCTGGGGGGTCCCATGAGGTCCTAGGAAGCTCTTAGGAGTCCTGGGGGGCTCTGGAAGGTCCCAGGAGGCTGTGGGGGGGTCCTGGAGGGCTGTGGGGGCATCCCAGGGGGCTCTGGAAGATCCCAGGAGTCCCCGGGGGGTCCCGGGGGGCTCTGGGGGGTCCCAGGGGGTCCCAGGGGGCTGCGGGGGGTCCCAGGGGCTCTGGAGGGTCCCAGAAGTCCCTAAGCTGTCCCATGGGGCTGTAGGGTTTCCCAGGAGACTGTGGGGGGGCCCCGGGGAGGGGGGTCCCATGGAGTCCTGGGGGGCTCTTGGGGGTCCTAGGAGGCTGTGAGGGGTCCTGGGGGGGCTCTGGGGGGTCCCATGGGGTCCTGGGGGGCTCTTGGGGGTCCCAGGGGGCTCTGGAGGGTCCCAGGGGGCAGTGGGGGGTCCCGGGGGGGTCTGGGGGGTCCCAGGAGTCCCCGAGGGGTCCTGGGGAGCTCTGGAGGGTCCCAGGGGGCCCTGGGGGGGCCTGGGGAGTCCCAGGGGGCTGTGGGGAGTCCCGGGGGGGTCGGGGGGGTCCCAGGAGTCCCCGAGGGGTCCTGGGGAGCTCTGGAGGGTCCCAGGGGGCCCTGGGGGGGCTTGGGGAGTCCTGGGGGGCTCTGGGGGGGTCCCAGGGGGCTCTGGCAGGTCCCATGAGGTCCCAGGGTGCTCTGGGGGGTCCCGGGGGGCTGTGGGGGGGTCCCGGGGGGGGTCTCTCACCCCGCGGAGCAGGCGGTCGAGGCAGCCGGGGGCGACGCGGTGGCCGCGGCGCAGGTGGAGCCGCAGCCCCCCCCGGCCGGGCAGCTGCCGCCGGCAGAGGGGGCAGCGCAGGGGGGGCGGCGGCCCCGGGCGGCCTCTCCCGGGGGGGCAGCGGGGCACCTGGGGGGGGGCGGGGGGAGACGGGGGATGCGCTCAGGGGCCCAGGCGTCCGGGAAGGGGCCCAGGCGTCCGGGAGAGGGCCCCAGGGGCTCCACCCCCAGCCCCACAGACCCGCCCCCTTCCCTTGCTGCTCCACCCATGGGCCCCAGCCCCATAGCGCCACCCCACCCCTTCCGTCTCCACCCCCAGCCCCATAGATCGGCCCCAGACCCCAACCGCACCCCCTTCCCCATGGCCCCACCTCCAGCCCCATAACCCCAACCCATTCCCACACCTCCAGCCCCATAGATCGGCCCCAGAACCCCCAGCCCCATAACCCCAACCCATTCCCACACCTCCAGCCCCATAGATCGGCCCCAGAACCCCCAGCCCCACAGCACCAACTGCTTCCCCATAGCCCCACCTCCAGCCCCATAGCTCTGCCCCGGGACCCCCAGCCCCACCCCCTTCCCCATGGCCCCACCTCCAGCCCCGTAGCCCCGACCCCACCCCACAGCCCCACCCCACTGCTCAGAGCTCCGCCCCCCTCCCCGTGCCCCATAGGCCCCCCACGTACCCGCTCGCCCTCCTGGTGCCCGGCCGCCCGTGCGTGGCGCCCCATCGTCTCGGGGCGGGAGGTCTCCACCCCACGGCGCTGGGGGGCCGGCGGGGCGGGGCCGTGGGGCGGCGGCATGGGGGCGGGGCCCAGCAGCTCCTCCCGGCTCTCCGCCCCGAACCGCCCGGGCACCGGGCCCAAGGGCCGCCCTGGCATCCCCACGGCGCCTGCGGGGGGTCTCGGTGTCAGCCCCACGGCGGGGAGCGCGATCCCTTGGCCAACATGGCGTCTGGAGACTCCTCCATTGGCCAACCCAACATCTGCAGCCTCTCCCATTGGCCAACCCAACGTCTTGGACCTCCCCCATTGGCCAACACGACATTTGGAGCCTCCCCCATTGGCCAACTCTACATCTGGAGCTTCCCATTGGTCAACCCAATGTCTGAAGCTTCCCCCATTGGTCAACCCAACATCTGAGACCTCCCATTGGTCAACCCAACATCTGGAACCTCCTCCATTGGTCAACCCAACATCTGGGACCTCCCATTGGCCAACCCAACAGCTAGGGCCTCCCACCATTGGTCAACCCAACGTCTGGAGCCTCCCCCGTTGGCCAACCCAACATGCCTGGACTTCCCATTGGCCCTTCCCATGTCTAGAACCTCCCCTCATTAGTCAATTCAACATCCGGAACCACCCCATTGGCCAACTCAAGATCTGGAACCGTCCCATTGGCCAGCCCAACACCTTGAGCCTCCCCATTGGCCAACCTGATCTCTGAAACCCTCCTGTTGGCCAACCCAACATTCCTGGCCTTCCCCATTGGCCACCCCCATGCGTTGAACCCTCCCATTGGCCAACCCAACATCTTGAGCCTCTCCATTGGCCAACAGGATCTCTGGAACCCTCCCATTGGCCAACCCAACACACCCGGGCTTCCCCATTGGCCGTGCCCATGCCTCGAACCCTCCCATTGGCCAACCCAACACGCCCAGGAGTCCCCATTGGCCGTCCCCATGCCTCGAACCCTCCCATTGGCCAATCCAACACGCCCGGGCTTCCCCATTGGCCGTCCCCACGCCTTGAACCCTGCCATTGGCCAACCGAACGCCCCCAGAGTCCCCATTGGGCCACCCCACCCCCCCGGCGTCTCTCGGCCTACCTGGTGCGGCGGCAGCGGCCCTTTCCCGCCCCTCGGGTGCCCCCTGCGCCCCACAGAAGGGGGGGCCCTCGGGGGGCTGGGCCCGGCGGGGCGCCGTGGGGCAGCCCCACAGCGCGGCCAGGTGCTTGCGGGACTGCCGGTGGATGCGGAGGTTGCCCTTGCTGGGGGTGGCGTAGTCGCAGGCCTCGCAGCGGTAGGGCCGGCAGCCGCAGCCGTGGGGCCGGCCCCAGGCCGGGGGGGCGGCGGGGGGGCAGCGGGGGCAGCGCCCGGCGCCGGGGGGGTGCTTCTGCCCCACGGCGGCGCCCGGCCCCTCTCCGCCGGCCCGCGGAGGGTCCTCATTGGCCGCGGGGTGCGTGGGGCGCTCTTCATTGGCCCACCCGGCGTCTGGGCCCCCTCCATTGGCGGTGGCGAGGTCGGGGCTTTCGTCGCCGGATGATGCTCCATCGTCATTGGCCGAGCCAACGTTGGGTGCTTCCTCATTGGCCAACCCAACGTCGGGCCTGTCTTCATTGGCCGAGTCGAGGTTGGGCTCTTTCTCATTGGCCAACCCAATGTTGGGTTCATCCCCATTGGCCAACCCAACGTTGGGCGCTTCCCCATTGGCCAACCCAACGTTTTGCCCCTCTTTGCCGGTCAACCTGACGCTGCGGCTCCTTCCATTGGCCAACGCAGCTCCGGGGCCCTCCTCATTGGCCGGGGCGGCCCTGGGGACGTCCTCATTGGCTGTCGCCGGGCCAGGCGCCTCCCCGGGGCTTTGGCTTTGGTCCGTTTTGGGTCTCCCAATCAGCTCCGTGGTCTCTTCCTCCTCCTCCTCCTCCTCCTCCTCCTCGCCAGCGGCATTTGGCACGAGGGAGCCCAGGGCGGCCATGTTGGCGGCCCCACGGCGGAAGGAGAGGCGGAGCCAGAGGCCGCCGCCCTGCCCCTCGCCGCCGGCGTCGTCTTTGGGTCGCGGGGGCGGGGTTTTGGCTGAGGTAATGCGGTGGGGGGGCGCGGGGGCGGGGAGGGGGCCCTTTGGCGAGGCGACATGGCCGCCGCCGGCCGGGAAGGGGCAGCCGGGCCCGGATAGGCCCAGGCCTACCTGGGTAGACCTGATGTCCGAGGGCGTTGGGCCGCCCCCTGGCCCCTGATTGGCTGGCGGCGGGCAGGAGGCGGGGTCTGAGGTGTCCATGGCGATGGGGTCATGGCAGCCCCCCCCTGGGGACCTGTGGGGGGGAAAAGGGGTGTGTGTGGGGGGGTGAGCCCGCTGCAAAGCATGCTGGGAGGCAGCTTGGCCACATATGCAAATGGCCTCATTAAGCAGCGGGAGGCTCGTTAGCGGCGCCGGCTCGTTACACAAACGGGGGGGAGGGGAGAGCCCCCCCCATCCCCCTTTGCAAGGACCCAGGCGTCCGGGGGGGGGGCAAGGAGCAGCCCTCTTGATCCCACAATGCAACGTGGGTTGGGGGGGCTCATTTGCATCTGATTTGCATACAATAATGAGCCACCGGTGCCATTTTGGGGGCTGGGGGGGCAGGGGGAGGGGCTTGCTGGCCTGGCTCCACCCCCTATTTGCATATGCCGATGGCTTGGCGTGGGGGGGGGATGTGGGGCTGGGTTGTGGGGCAGGTTGTGGGGCAGGTTGTGGGGCTGTTGGTGGGGCCAGGACCAGGCTGTGGGGCCAGGGCCGGGTTGTGGGGCTGGTGCTGGGTTGTGGGGCAGGTTGTGGGGCAGGTGGTGGAGCCAGGAGCAGGCTGTGGGGCCAGGGCCAGGTTGTGGGGCTGGTGCTGGGTTGTGGGGCAGGTTATGGGGCAGGTGGTGGAGCCAGGAGCAGGCTGTGGGGCCAGGGCCAGGTTGTGGGGCTGGTGCTGGGTTGTGGGGCAGGTTGTGGGGCAGGTGGTGGAGCCAGGAGCAGGCTGTGGGGCCAGGGCCGGGTTGTGGGGCTGGTGCTGGGTTGTGGGGCAGGTTATGGGGCAGGTGGTGGAGCCAGGAGCAGGCTGTGGGGCCAGGGCCGGGTTGTGGGGCTGGTGCTGGGTTGTGGGGCAGGTTGTGGGGCAGGTGGTGGAGCCAGGAGCAGGCTGTGGGGCCAGGGCCAGGTTGTAGGGCTGGTGCTGGGTTGTGGGGCAGGTTGTGGGGCAGGTGGTGGAGCCAGGAGCAGGCTGTGGGGCCAGGGCCAGGTTGTGGGGCTGGTGCTGGGTTGTGGGGCAGGTTATGGGGCCAGTGGTGGGGCCAGGACCAGGCTGTGGGGCCAGGGCCAGGTTGTGGGGCTGGTGCTGGGTTGTGGGGCAGGTTGTGGGGCAGGTTATGGGGCAGGTGGTGGGACCAGGAGCAGGTTGTGGGGCCAGGGCCGGGTTGTGGGGCCAGGGCCGGGTTGTGGGGCAGGTTATGGGGCTGGTGGTGGGGCCAGCAGCAGGTTGTGGGGCCAGGGCCGGGTTGTGGGGCCAGGGCCGGGTTGTGGGGCAGGCTATGGGGCTGGTGGTGGGGCCAGCAGCAGGTTGTGGGGCCAGGGCCGGGTTGTGGGGCTGGTGCTGGGTTGTGGGGCAGGTTATGGGGCTGGTGATGGGGCCAGGGCCGGGGTGTGGGGCCGCGTCCCTCCTGGGCTGCCCCCCATCTCCCCCCCCCGCCCTTCCCTGATTGGCTCCCTCCATCCCGGTCCTCTCCATCCCGCCCTTCTCCACCCCCCCCGTCTCCATCCCTCCATCCTTGTCCCCCCACATCCGCCCCCCCCCCCACCGCATCCCGCCGTCCGCCCCATCCCTCCTTCCCTCCCCCCCGTCTCCCTCCCCCCGGCTCCATCCCTCCATCCTCCCCCTCTCCATCCCTCCATCCTCCCCCTCTCCATCCCTCCATCCTCCCCCTCTCCACCCCTCCATCCCCCCCATCTCCCTCCCCCTCCCGTCCTCCCCCCCCGCCCCGGACGCCGGGGCCCCCTGTACTCACCGGGGGGGGGGGGGGGGGGGGGGCCGCCCCTGCTGCTGTCTGGGGCCGCCAGCGATGGCGCCGGCCGGGCCACGCCCCCTCCGGGCCACGCCCCCTCCCAAGCTCCGCCCCCCAGTGATGGACACGCCCCCCACCCGCCCCACCAGCCCTGGGACCGCCCCCATCAGGCCACACCCCCTTGCTCCTCCCCTCCCAGTAACCCCCAGTGCCCCCAGTAACCCCCCCCAGTAACAACCAGAGCCCTCCCCAGTGCCCCCAGTGCACACCAGCGCCCCCCAGTAACAACCAGAGCCCTCCCCAGTGCCCCCAGTGCACACCAGCGCCCCCCAGTAACAACCAGAGCCCTCCCCAGTGCCCCCCAATAACCCTCAGTGCCTCCCAGTAACCCCCAGTGCCCCCAGTAACACCCAGAGCCCCCCCAGTAACCCCCAAAGCCCTCCCCAGTGTCCCCCCGTGCACACCAGTGGCCCCCAGTAACACCCAGAGCCCCCCAGTAAACCCCCCCAGTGCTCCCAGTAACCCTCAGTGCCCCCCAGTACACCCCAGTCCCCCTCTCAGTGCCTCCCAGTAACCCCCAGTAGCCCCCATTGCTCCCCTAGTAACTCCCAGTGTTCCCCCAATAAGCCTCAGGGCCCCCACAGTAACCCCCAGTGCCCCCCAGGGCTCCCCAGTGTCCTCCCAGTTAACGCCCAGGGCCCCCCCCCAGTAACCCCCAGCCCCCTCCCAGTGCCTCCCAGTAAGCCCACCCCCCCCTCCCAGAGCCTCTCAGTGCCCCCAATTACCCCATCCCCCCCTCCCAGTGCTCCCAGTAGCCTCCATCCAATCCCCCTCCATGGACTCCATCTCCCACAATGCCTTGCAGCTCCCCCCCATCCATCCCATGATGCCCCGGGGCAGCCGCCAGCCCCCAGGCTGCAAGGCATTGTGGGACACCCCGGCCTCCCGTCGCCATGGTGACCACCCCCCCCAAATAGGGCCCTATAGGGCGCTGGGGGGCTCCAGGGGGTGCGGGGAGGCCCTATGGGGCGCTATGGGGCACATAGGACCCTGCTAGAGAGCGCTATGGGGCGCTGGGGGACTCTATGGGGTGCTATGGGGCGCTGGGGGGCTCCAGGGGGTGCTATGGGGCGCTATGGGGCCCTATGGGCCAATGTTAGGGGGTTCAGGAAGCGTTATGGGGCGCTATGGGGCCCTATAGGGAAGTCTATCAGGGGCTATAGGGTGCTATGGGGCACTATAGCATGCTACAGGGCTCCATGGGGTGCTATGGGGCTCTATGGGGCTCTATGGGGCCCTATGGGGAAGTCTATCAGGGGCTATAGGCTGCTATGGGGCACTATAGCATGCTACAGGGCTCCATGGGGTGCTATGGGGCTCTATGGGGCTCTATGGGGCCCTATAGGGAAGTCTATCAGGGGCTATAGGCTGCTATGGGGCACTATAACATGCTACAGGGCTCCATGGGGCGCTATGGGGTGCTATGGGGCGCTATGGGACCCTATGGGGAAGTCTATCAGGGGCTATAGGGTGCTATGGGGCACTATAGCATGCTACAGGGCTCCATGGGGTGCTATGGGGCGCTATGGGGCTCTATAAGACACTATGGGGCTCTATGGAGTGCTATAGAGCTCTATAAGGTGCTATGGGGCTCTATAGGGTGCTATGGGGCACTATGGGGCACTATGGGGCACTATGAGATACTATGGAGCTCTATAGGCTGCTACGGGGCACTATGGGGTGCTATGGGGCTCTATGGGGCTCTATGGGGTGCTATGGGGCTCTATGGGGCATTAGGAGGTGCTAGGAGGCTCTGTGGGGTGCTATGCAGCTCCATGGCAGTCTATGGGGCACTATGGGGCTCTATGGAGCTCTATGGGGTGCTGTGGGGTGCTATGGGGCTCTATGGAGCTCTACGGGGTGCTGTGGGGCTCTGTGGGGTGCTATGGGGCACTATGGGGTGCTGTGGGGCTCTATGGGACTCTATGGGGTGCTATGGAGCTCTATGGTGCTCTATGGGGCTCTATGGGGTGCTATGGGGCTCTATAGGACTCTATGGGGCTCTATGGGGTGCTATGGGGCGCTATGGGGCTCTTCGGGGCTCTTCCAGGCTCTATGGGGTTAGATGCTATGGGGTTCTATGGGGCGCTATGGGGCTCTATGGCGCCGGGGGCAGGGAGGAGAGGTGGGGCGGGGCCTGGCCAGGGGGCGGGGCCTGCGGGGGGAGGGAGGGGGGGGTCCCACTGCCGCCCCCCACCCCGGCCCCATAGATCCCCCCAGGCAGCGGGGGCCGTCGCCGCTTTATTGGGCCCAAACGCTACAGAACCGCCCAAAATGCCCCAGAATCCCCCAAAACGCTCCGGAACCGCCCAAAATGCCCCAGAACCCCCCAAAACGCTCCGGAACCGCCCAAAATGCCCCAGAATCCCCCAAAACGCTCCGGAACCGCCCAAAATGCCCCAGAATCCCCCAAAACGCTCCGGAATCCCCCCAAAATGCCCCAGAACGGCCCCAAATGACCCCCCAGACCCCCCAAAACGCTCCAGAACTGCCTGAACCGCTCCAGGACCCCCCAAAATGCCCCTGGGACCCCCCAAAATGGCACCAGGGACCCCGCTTTCCCCTACAGCCCCCCCAAATACCCCCGGGCACCCCCACGTGCCCCATAGACCCCCCCAAGTGCCCCCAGGGACCCCTATGTGCCCCACAGACCCCCCTAAGTGCCCCTAGCGACCCATCTGTGCCCTATAGACCCCCCTAAGTGCCCCCACGTGCCCCATAGACCCCCCCAAGTGCCCCCAGGGACCCCTATGTGCCCCATAGACCCCCCTAAGTGCCCCTAAGGACCCCTCTGTGCCCTATAGACCCCCTCTGTGCCCCATAGACCTGCTAAGGGCCCCCCAGGGCCTTCTCTGTCCCCTATAGACCTCCAACCTGCCCTATAGATCCCCTAGGTGCCCCCCAGAGCCCTCTATGTCCCCTATAGACCCCCAGTGCCCTATAGACCCCCTATGTGTCTCTATAAACCCCCAATGTGCCCTATAGGCCCCCCAACTACCCTCCCAGAGCCCCCCCCGTGCTCTACAGACCCCCCAGATGCCCTATAGAGCCCCCGTGTCCCCTACAGACCCCCAACGTGGCCCTATAGCCACCCCAATGTGCCCTATAGGCTCCCCCGCGCGCCCTATAGCCCCCGCGGCGCCTCAGAGGCGGGAGGGGGCCCCCCCGGCGACGACGACGGTCTCCCCCACCACGTAGGCGGCCTCGGGGCTGCACAGGAAGGTCACGACGCCGGCGCAGTCCTCGGCCGTGCCCAGCCTGCCGTCAGCGGGCCCAGGCGTCCGGGAGGCCCAGGGACACCCCACGGGGCCCAGGAGTCCCACAACCACCCGGGGGCCCAGGCGTCCGGGCATCCCACAATAACCCAGGGAGCCCAGGAGTCCCAGAACCACCCAGGGGCCCAGGCGTCCGGGCAGCCCACAATAACCCAGGGGGCCCAGGCGTCCCAGAACCACCCAGGGGCCCAGGCGTCCGGGCGGCCCACAATAACCCAGGGCGCCCAGGAGTCCCAGAACCACCCAGGGGCCCAGGCGTCCGGGCAGCCCAGAACCACCCAGGGGGCCCAGCAGTCCCAGAACCACCTGGGGGCCCAGGCGTCCGGGAGGCCCAGGGACACCCCACGGGGCCCAGGAGTCCCACAACCACCCAGGGGCCCAGGAGTCCCACAACTACCCAGGGGCCCAGGCGTCCGGGCGGCCCACAACCACCCGGGGGCCCAGGAGTCCCAGAACCACCCAGGGGCCCAGGCGTCCGGGCGGCCCACAACCACCCGGGGGCCCAGGAGTCCCAGAACCACCCAGGGGCCCAGGCGTCCGGGCATCCCATAACCACCCAGGGGACCCAGGAGTCCCACAACTACTCAGGGGCCCAGGCGTCCGGGAGGCCCAGGGACACCCCAACGGGGCCCAGGAGTCCCACAACCACCCGGGGGCCCAGGCGTCCGGGAGGCCCAGGGACACCCCACAGGGGCCAGGCGTCCGGGCGGCCCACAACCACCCGGGGGCCCAGGAGTCCCACAACTACTCAGGGGCCCAGGCGTCCGGGAGGCCCAGGGACACCCCACGGGGCCCAGGCGTCTGGGCATCCCATAACCACCCGGGGGCCCAGGAGTCCCAGAACCACCCAGGGGCCCAGGCGTCCGGGCAGCCCACAATAACCCAGGGGGCCCAGGAGTCCCAGAACCACCCAGGGCCCAGGCGCCCCCCCCCCCGCCCCGCCCCCCGAGGGCCCCGGCGTCCGGCCCCACCTGTCGATGCCCATGGCCGCCATCACCCGCTTCCTGGTGGCTTCGTCCTCCCACAGCTGCAGCAGACCCGCCCGTCACGGCCCCGCCCACCTCCCCCAGGCCCCGCCCCCCTGCTGAGACCCCGCCCACCCGCTGAGGCCCCGCCCCAGGGAGCTCCGCCCCCAGCCAGACCCCCCCCCGCATGGGGCTCCACCTGCTTCAGGCCAAGGCTCCGCCCATCTCCAGCCCTGCCCCCATTGGGCCCCGCCCACCTCCAGGAGGCTCCACCCACCTCCAGCCACACCCCTACCAGGCCCCACCCACCTTTGAGGCTCCACCCACCTCCAGCTGGACCTCCAGGAGGCTCCACCCACCTCCATCCCTGCCCCCAGAAGGCTCCACCCACCCTGGAGGCTCCGCCCACCTCTGGCCCTGCCCCCCCAGGAAGCTCCACCCACCCCTGGGGCTCCACCCACCTCCAGCAGGACCTCAAGGAGGCTCCGCCCACCTCTGGCCCTGCCCCCATTGGGCCCTGCCCACCTCCAGGAGGCTCCACCCACCTCCAGCCATGCCCCCAGGAGGCTCCACCCACCCTTGGGGGCTCCACCTACCTCCAGCCCCGCCCCCAAGAGGCTCCACCCACCTCCAGCTGCACCTCCAGGAGGCTCCACCCACCTCCAGCCATGCCCCCATTGGGCCCCGCCCACCCCCAGCAGCCTCCGCCCACCCTTGGGGGCTCCACCCACCTCCAGCCACACCCCCAGGAGGCTCCACCCACCCTTGGGGGCTCCACCCACCTCCAGCCCCGCCCCCAAGAGGCTCCACCCACCTCCAGCTGCACCTCCAGGAGGCTCCACCCACCTCCAGCCATGCCCCCATCGAGCCCCGACCACCCTCAGGGCTCCACCCACCCCAGGAGGCTCCGCCCACCCTTGGGGGCTCCACCCACCTCCAGCCACACCCCCAGGAGGCTCCACCCACCCTTGGGGGCTCCACCCACCTCCAGCCACACCCCCAGGAGGCTCCACCCACCTCCAGCTGCACCTCCAGGAGGCTCCACCCACCTCCAGCCATGCCCCCATCGGGCCCCGCCCACCCCCAGGAGGCTCCGCCCACCCTCGGGGGCTCCACCCACCTCCAGCCACACCCCCAGGAGGCTCCACCCACCTCCAGCTGCACCTCCAGGAGGCTCCACCCACCTCCAGCCATGCCCCCATTGGGCCCCGACCACCCTCAGGGCTCCACCCACCCCCAGGAGGCTCCGCCCACCCTTGGGGGCTCCACCCACCTCCAGCCACACCCCCAGGAGGCTCCACCCACCCTTGGGGGCTCCACCCACCTCCAGCCCCGCCCCCAAGAGGCTCCACCCACCTCCAGCTGCGCCTCCAGGAGGCTCCACCCACCTCCAGCTGCACCTCCAGGAGGCTCCACCCACGCCCCCATCGGGCCCCGCCCACCCCCAGGAGGCTCCGCTCACCCTTGGGGGCTCCACCCACCTCCAGCCCCACCCCCAAGAGGCTCCACCCACCTCCAGCCATGCCCCCAATTGGGCCCCGCCCACCCTCAGGGCTCCACCCACCCCCAGGAGGCTCCGCCCACCCTTGGGGGCTCCACCCACCTCCAGCCACACCCCCAGGAGGCTCCACCCACCCTTGGGGGCTCCACCCACCTCCAGCCCCGCCCCCAAGAGGCTCCACCCACCTCCAGCTGCACCTCCAGGAAGCTCCACCCACCTCCAGCCATGCCCCCATCGGGCCCTGCCCACCCCCAGGAGGCTCCGCCCACCCTCGGGGGCTCCACCCACCTCCAGCCACACCCCCAGGAGGCTCCGCCCACCCACCCTGGAGGCCCCCCTCCCCACCCCAGTGCCGCCCCCAGGCCCCGCCCACCCCCGCGTGGCCCCGCCCACCCCCCGGGGGGCCCCGCCCCTCACGGCGGCGCTGAAGCGGGTGCGGATGAGGCCGGGGGCGACGGCGTTGAGGCGGACGCCGCGGGGCCGCAGCTCGGGGGCCAGCGCCTTCACCAGCCCCAGCAGCGCCGCCTTGCTCACGCTGTAGGGGCCCAGCGCCTGCCGGGGACACCGTCACCCCCGCCAACAGCCGCGCCAACAGCCGCGCCCCCCGCCTCACGCTGTAGCGGCCCAGCGCCCGCACCCGGCCCCGCCGTCGGCCCCGCCAGCCCCCGTCTCTCCCTTCCTCTCCCCAGCGCTCCCTTCATCCCTTTCTTCGCCTCTCCGTCTCACCCTGCCTCCGTCCACCCCACCGCTCCTCGGTCCATCCCTCCGTCCGTTTCTCCATCCCTCTCTCCAGCCATCGCACTATGTCTCCCTCCATCCCGCTATTCCTCCCTCCATCCATCCCACCACCCGTTCCTCCATCCATCCCTCCATCCATCCCTCCATCCATCCCTCCATCCATCCCTCCATCCCTCCCACCATCCCTCCATCCATCCCTCCATCCATCCCTCCATTCCTCCATCCATCCCTCCATTCTTCCCTCCATCCTTCCCTCCATCCCTCCCTCCATCCCTCCATCCCCCTCTCCCTCCGCCCCCTCCCCCAGCCCCGCCCCTCACGGAGGGGGCGTGGCTTGTTTGGGAAGGGGGCGGAGCCTCACCGGGAAGGGCATGTACCCGGCCAATGAGGACACCAGCACGATGGACCCGCCCCTGCGGAGGGGAGGGGCAGGGCTGTCTAGGGGGTGGGGCCACACCAAGCCCCGCCCCCAAGCCCCCAAGCCCCGCCCCCTCACCCCCTTTTCTCCATGTGGGGCACCACCAGCTTGATCAACATGGCCGCCGCCGTGACGTTGACCTGGAAGAGCTGGGAAGGGGGCGTGGTCAGAGGGGTTGGGGGCGGGGTCAGAGGGGTTGGGGGCGTGGTCAGAGGGCCGGGGGCGGGGCCAGGGGCGGGGGGCGGGGCCTACCTTCTCCCAGGCGGCCTCGTCGGCCTCCAGGGCGCTGCCCATGACGGGGTTGACGGCCGCGTTGGACACCAGGATGTCGATGCCCCCGTGGCGCTCCAGGGCCTGCCCCGCGGCGGGGCCCAGGCGTCCGGGTGAGCCCCGCGGCAGGGCCCAGGCGTCCGGGTGAGCCCCGCCGCCCCCCCCCGCCACCCACAACCACCACCGTGGCGGGGCCCAGGCGTCCGGGGGGCTCCCATTCCCTCCACCAAGGGGCCCTGGCGTCCCCCCAGACACCCCAAGGGGCCCAGGCGTCCCCCTCCACCCCAAAGGGCCCAGGCGTCCCCCCAGACACCCCAAGGGGCCCAGGCGTCCCCCCATATAGGGGCCCAGGCGTCCCCCTCCACCCCAAAGGGCCTAGGTGTCCCCCCAGACAGCCCAAGGGGCCCAGGCGTCCCCCCCAGACACCCCAAGGGGCCCAGGCATCCCCCCTATAGAGGCCCAGGCATCCCCCTCCACCCCAAGGGCCCAGGCGTCCCCCTCCACCCCAAGGGGCCCAGGCGTCCCCCCATATAGGGGCCCAGGCGTCCCCCTCCACCCCAAAGGGCCCAGGCGTCCCCCCATATAGGGGCCCAGGCGTCCCCCTCCACCCCAAGGGGCCCAGGAGTCCCCCCCCTTGACCCCAAGGGGCCCAGGAGTCCCCACACACACCTCAGGGGGCCCAGGCGTCCCCCACACAAGGGCCCAGGCGTCCCCCCTCCACCCCAAGGGGCCCCGGCGTCCCCCCCCCGCCCCCCCCGGGGGGCTCACGGTGTCGACGAGGCGCTGCCGGTCGCCGGGCCGCCCCACGTGGCAGACGACGCCGCTGACGCCGAGACCCCGGCGCCGCAGCTGGGCCACGGCCGCCGCCACGCGGGCCTCCCGCCGGGAGCTCAGCACCACCCGGGCCCCGGCCGCCGCCAGCCGCCCCGCCACCGCCAGCCCGATCCTGCGGGAAACGGGGCGCTGTGGGGCGCTGTGGGGCGCTGTGGGGCGCTGTGGGGCGCTGTGGGGCGCGGGGGCCTCCCGCCGGGAGCTCAGCACCACCCGGGCCCCGGCCGCCGCCAGCCGCCCCGCCACCGCCAGCCCGATCCTGCGGGAAACGGGGCGCTGTGGGGCGCTATGGGGCGCTGTGGGGCGCTATGGGGCGCGGGGGCCTCCCGCCGGGAGCTCAGCACCACCCGGGCCCCGGCCGCCGCCAGCCGCCCCGCCACCGCCAGCCCGATCCTGCGGGAAACGGGGCGCTGTGGGGCGCTATGGGGCGCTGTGGGGCGCGGGGGCCTCCCGCCGGGAGCTCAGCACCACCCGGGCCCCGGCCGCCGCCAGCCGCCCCGCCACCGCCAGCCCGATCCTGCGGGAAACGGGGCGCTGTGGGGCGCTGTGGGGCGCTGTGGGGCTCTATAGGGGGCTATGCGGCTCTATGGGGCACCACAGGGCTCTATGGGGCTCTATGGGGCCCAGCAGCGCGTCCCGGAGGCGCCCGGACGCCTGGGTCCCCGTTGGCAGGGGAGGGGCCCAGCCCCAGCGTCCCCGTCCGAGAGCCACGGGGGGGGGGGGAAGGGGCGTCCCGGACGCCTGGGCCCCAAGTCCACGGCCGTGGGGGGGGGGAGGGGGGAGGAATCCAGGCCCAGACGCCGCCTGGGCCCCATGGAGAGGGAAGGGACAGGCCCGGACGCCTGGGCCCCCCCCCCCGGACGCCTGGGCCCGGCACTCACCCGTCGGTGGCGGCGGTGACCAGCGCCACCTTGCCGGCCAGCGGGGCCCCCCCCACTGCCGCCATGGCGCCGCCGCGGCCCCCCGCCCGCCCCACGGACTCTGCTCCCTGCCGGGGGCGGGGCCTGCTGGGGGTGGGGCCAGGCAGGGGGCGGGGGCAGGCTGGGGGCAGGTCTATAGGAAGCTGGGAGCACTGGGAGGGTACTGGGAGCGTACCGGGAGCACTGACAGGCTCTATGGGGGACACTGAAGATTACTGGGAGCACTGGGAGGTGTCCATGGGGGGGCACTGGGAGCACTGGAGGGTACCGGGAGGGGTCTGTGGGTGGCACTGGGAGCACTGGAAGGGATCAGTGGGGGGGGGCAACTAGGAGCACTGGGAGGTGTCCATGAGGGGCCACTGGGAGCATTGGGAGGGCACTGGAAGGTGCTGGGAGCACTGGGGGGGGTCCATGGGGGCACTGGGAGGTGGTACTGGGAGGGTCTGGGGGGGCACAGGGCCCCCCCCTCACCCAGGCCCCCCCCCCACAGGCCAGTGGCTCCTTCAACGTGTTGGAGATCCAGGCACTAAGCACTGGCCCCCCCACTGCCCCCAATCCAAGCTCACAGTCCCTCCCAGTCCGAGCTCCCAGCCCCTCCCAGTGCCCCCACGCTGCCCAAGACGCTCTCCTTCCACCAGAGAGGAGAACCCGCCATTACCTGCGCTCGCAGCGCGGCCTGTCTCCTCCAACGCTTGCCGGGATCCCACTACCATTATCGTGCACAGACAAAAAAAAACAGCAAATAAAGTTTTACTGGATAAAAAACTAAAAAGTGATTAAATTAAAACAATTTCATGTGTCAGGAAAAAGGGGGGGGGCTGTAGCTCCGCCTTCCCGCCCTTTTTAACGGCCGCTCACGCGCCACGCCCCCCCAATCTTCAAGCGGCGGCGCGTGCACGGCCCCTTCCCGCCCTTTTTACCTCAGGGGCGGCCCCGCCTTCCCGCCCTTTTTAACGGCCGCGCACGCGCCGCTCCTCCCTCCCCGCCCCCCCCTTTTAGGCTGCTGCGTATGCGCGGCGCCTTCCCGCCCTTTCTAACGGCCGCGCACGTGCTGCCGCCCCCTCCCTCACGCGTGGCCCCGCCTTCCCGGCCCCCCCCTTGACGGCTGCGCATGCGCGGCGCCTTCCTGCCCTTTTCCCTCACGCGCCGCCCCCCCTTCCCGCCCTTTTCCCTCACGCGCCGCCCCCCCCTTCCCGCCCTTTTCCCTCACGCACCGCCCCCCCCTTCCCGCCCTTTCCCCTCAGGCACCGCCCCCCCCTTCCCGCCCTTTTCCCTCACGCGCCGCCCCCCCCTTCCCGCCCTTTTACCTCACGTGCCGCCCCCCCCTTCCCGCCCTTTCCCCTCAGGCGCCGCCCCCCCCTTCCCGCCCTTTTGCCTCACGCGCCGCCTCCTCCCTTCCCGCCCTTTTCCCTCACGCGCCGCCCCCCCCCTTCCCGCCCTTTTACCTCACGTGCCGCCCCCCCCTTCCCGCCCTTTCCCCTCAGGCGCCGCCCCCCCCCTTCCCGCCCTTTTCCCTCACGCGCCGCCCCCCCCTTCCCGCCCTTTCCCCTCAGGCGCCGCCCCCCCCCTTCCCGCCCTTTTCCCTCACGCGCCGCCCCCCCCTTCCCGCCCTTTTACCTCACGTGCCGCCCCCCCTTCCCGCCCTTTCCCCTCAGGCGCCGCCTCCTCCCTTCCCGCCCTTTTCCCTCACGCGCCGCCCCCCCCTTCCCGCCCTTTTCCCTCACGCGCCGCCCCCCCCTTCCCGCCCTTTTACCTCACGCGCCGCCTCCTCCCTTCCCGCCCTTTTTAACGGCCGCCGTGAGGTGCCATCTCTCCCCTCGGTGCCTCCTCGTTGAAGCTTAATGGCGGCTGGCCGGGGCGGGTGTTAAAGGGAGAAGGAGGCGCCCACGGCCTCGTTTCACGCAGCGGCAGCCAGCCGTAAAGGCTGAGCCCGGTCCCCCGTCCCCTCCCTCCTCCGCCATTGCTGTCACCCGGCTCCATGTCCGCCCCGGGCATGGACTGGTTCCACTGCAACCGCTGCTTCTGCCAAGAGGGCGCCCGCTTCTCCGTCACCAGCTGCGGCCACATCCTCTGCCGCCAGTGCGCAGGCACCGGTACGGGGCTGATGGCACTGCCAGGGGGACAAACCGCCCCTTATTTGGGGCAAAAAAAAACAAAAAGGGCAGAAACACCACGGCGGGGGGGTCCCCAAAATGGCCGCTAACGCTCCCCCTCCGCAGACAAGTGCCCCGTGTGCGGAGCCGCCTGCCGCCACCTCCCCGTCTCCGAGGAGGTGAGTCGCTCCCCCTTCTCCCGGCCATCCCGGGTTATTTTTTCGGGAAGGGGGGGGGACGGATGAAACAGCCGCGCCGACGCCGCCGCTCCGCAGATGCAGCCACGGGAGCAGCTCTTCTTCCGGAGCCCCGCGGCCGTCGCCCTGAAGCACTTGGCCCATGTCTCGCAGGTGAAGGGGGGACGCTATGGGGCAGGGGGGACGCTATGGGGCAGGGGGGGATGCTATGGGGCAGGCCTGACCCCCGCCGCCCCCCCCCTCGCCGCAGGCTTGGCGCTTCCAGCGCGCGCAGGCCGACCTGCTGCTGTCCCACCACCGCGCCGAGGCGCGCCGGGCCCAGGCCGCCCTGCGGGACGCCCGCCAGGCCCTGGCCGCCCGCCACAGGTGAGCCCTCCGCGCCGTGGGGCGCCCCACGGCCGGCCCCCCCGCCTCACCCCTTCTCCCTCTGCCCCACAGCGAGCTGCAGGCCCTGCAGCGGGAGAACAGCGAGCTGCGCAAGCGCCTGGAGGTGAGCGCCGCCGTCGCCATTGCCGCCTCCCACCTCGCTCCCGCCTCCATCTTGTCTCTCCCCACGCACAGGCCTCCCCCGGCTGGCGCCCGGGCGGCAGCAGGTGAGCGGCGCCGTGGGGCGCGGCGTGGGGCGCCGTGGGGCAGCAAGCCGTCGGCCATCTTGCTCTTCCCCCGCTTAGGACCGGCACGCCCCGGCCCGTGGGCATCACCTCCCCGGCGCAGACCGGTAGGATCCACCCCACGTGGGATCTGCCCCACATCCCCCTCGTGCGAGGGGCTCTGCCCCCCTCGTGCGAGCGGCCCCCGCCCCGCTCCTTCCCCCCCCCAGTGACGCCGCAGCCCCGGCGGCAGCTCAGCGGCCAGGTGGTCAGGTGAGCCGCTGCGGCGGGGGGGGGGGGCTGGCACACGCGTGTGCCCCCGTGGGGGGGCCTTGCACACGCGTGTGCGACCCCTTCCCCACCCCCCTGCAGCCGCTCGTCCTTGCTGGAGTCCCTCCCCCCCCGCGGCACCCCGGCCTGGCAGGTGAGTCCTCCACGGGGTGGGGGGGGCATCCCAGCATCCTTTGCGCTGAGCGCCTCTCTCTCCCCCCCATTCCCTGCCCCACAGGCTGGCGGTGCTCGCTGGGGGGCCGCCACCCCCCTGCTCTCCAGTGCTGGTAAGCTCCGCCCCCTTGGTCCTGGCTCCACCCCCCTGGCCCTGGTGCAGCCCTGGCTCCACCCCTTGGTCCTGGCTCCACCCCCCTGGCCCTGGTGCAGCCCTGGCTCCACCCCTTGGCCCCTGGCTCCGCCCCCTGGCTTCTAACCCCACCCCCTCAGCCTTGGTGTGGCCCTGGCTCCACCCCCTGAGCAACTGGCTCCGCCCTCTGGGCCCTGGTGTGGCCCCTGGCTCCGCCCCCTGGGCTGTAGCCCCACCCCCTGGACTGTAGCCCCACCCCCTGGGCCCTGGTGTGGCCCCTGGCCCCGCCCCCTGGGCCCTGGCTCCACCCACTTGTCCTGATTTGACCTCAACTCCGACTCTGGAGCTGGCTCCGCCCCTAGCCCCGCCCCTTTGCCCCCTAGCTCTACCCCAGCTCCACCCCTTTGCCCCTGACTCCGCCCCTCTGCCCCACAGCCCCGTCTCCGGCCTCGGCCCACAGCCTGCCCCACAGGTGAGCCCTGCCGTGGGGCACAGGGGGGGCGGCGGGGGGGTGTCTCTGCCCCCCAGCACCCACCGCTGCCCCCCCGCCCCAGAGCCGCCTCCTTGGCCTCGCAGACGCCCCCCTGGGGCCCCCCGGCCGTGGGGCGGCCCCACGGCACCCCGCCGCTGCCCGCCGCCATCTTCCCAGGTGAGCCCCGCCCCCCCTGCCGCCCCCCACCCCCCGGCACCGTGACCCCCGCCACGCTCTGCCCCACAGATCTCACCCTGCTGGGCCGAGACCGAGCCCCGCCCCTGCAGGTAAGGGGGCAGCCCCACGGCGGGCGGGGCGGGAGCTGCCTGCACCGTGGGGCTGGCTGAGCCCCCCCTTCCCCCCCCCGCAGCTGCGGTTCACCCCCGGCGCCAGCAGATGAGCGGTGTGGGGCGGGCGCAGGTAACTCCCCCCACGCTGCCCCACGGCGGCCCGTTCTGCCTAGCAACACCCTACGTCACGCGGCGGCGCCGCCGCTCCGTCATGCCCACAACAAACATGGCGCCCGAGCCCCCTTTCCCCACCCGCCCGGTCTCAAAATGGCGGCGCCGCTTCGTCATGCCCAGAACAAACATGGCGCCTCGCTTCCCCGCTCGCCCAGTCCCAAAATGGCGGCGCCGCTCCGTCATGCCCAGAACAAACATGGCGGCCGCCCCGCGCCGGTGGCGCTGCTCCTCCTGCCGCGGCGCATGCGCCGGGGCGGCTGCCCGTGTCCAAAATGGCGGCGGCGGCGTCTAAACGCGGCCACGCGCGGCGGCGCCTTAAAGCGGCGGCGGCGCCTTAAAGGGGCGGCGCGCGGCGGCGCGGCCCCACTCCAAGATGGCGCTGGCGAGCGTGGTGCGGGGCGGCGAGCCCGACGCCGAGGCGGCCCCCGGCTTCTTCCCGCTCCTCGCCGCCCCCCGCGACCCGCCGGGGCCGCCGGGCCTCGCCGCCCCGGCCTGGGGCACCGCGGCCCCCCCGGGGCCCGGCATCGACGCGCTGCACGGCACCACCACGCTGGCCTTCAAGGTGGGCGGGGCGGAGAGGGGAGGGGCCAAGCCGCGCCCCCTCTCCCCCCCGGGGCGGGGGGGTGGTCGTGGGGGGCGAGGGGGGCGGGGCCAGCCCGGCGGGGGGGGCTGTGGGGGGGATCTCTGTGGGGCCAAGACCTGGGGGGGGGGGCGGCTCTGGGGCAGCATTGGGGGGGCTCTGTGGGGCTGAGCCCCGTCTCGGGGGTCTGCGTTGCTGGGGGGGGGTGTCTCTGTGGGGCTGAGCCCCGTCTCGGGGGTCTGCGTTGCTGTGGGGGGGCTCTCTGTGGGGCTGAGCCCCATCTCTGGGGTCTCCCTGGCCATGGGGGGGCTCTCTGTGGGGCTGAGCCCCATCTCTGTGGTCTCCCTGGTCATGGGGGGGGTCTCTGTGGGGCTGAGCCCCGTCTCGGGGGTCTCCCTGGGCATGGGGGGGTCTCTGTGGGGCTGAGCCCCATCTCTGGGGTCTACAAGGCTTCTGTGGGGCTGAGACTCTTCCATAGGGCCCCCAAGGTCCCCTAGTGGCTCCCCAAGGCTTCTATGGGGCTGATCCTTCTCCATAGGGCCCCCAAAGGCCCACAGTGGCTCCCCAAGGCTTCTATGGGGCCAAGCCTTCCCCATGGTGGCTCCCCAAGGCCCCATGGTGGCTCCCCAAGGCTTCTATGGGGCTGACCCTTCCCCATGGTGGGTGTCTAGGGCTTCTGTGGGGCTGACACTTTTCATAGGGTCCCCAAGGCCCCATAGTGGCTCCCCAAAGCTTCTATGGGGCTGACCCTTCTCCATAGGGTCCCCAAAGCCCCTTGGTGGCTCCCCAAAGCTTCTATGGGGCCAACCCTTCCCCATGGTGGCTCTCTAAGGTTTCTGTGGGGCTGACACTTTTCCATAGGGTCCCCAAGGCCCCATAGTGGCTCCCCAAAGCTTCTATGGGGCTGACCCTTCTCCATAGGGTCCCCAAAGCCCCATGGTGGCTCCCATGGGGCCGCGCGCCGCCCCTAGAGCCCCCCACGCCCCCCATCACACCCCCCTCACCCCCTCTTCCCCCCCCCCCCCCGCAGTTCGACCACGGCGTGGTGGTGGCGGTGGACTCGCGGGCCACGGCGGGCGCCTACATCGCCTCGCAGACGGTGCGGAAGGTGATCGAGATCAACGCCTGGCTGCTGGGCACCATGGCGGGCGGCGCCGCCGACTGCGGCTTCTGGCAGCGGCTGCTGGCCCGGCAGTGCCGCGTCTACGAGCTGCGCAACAAGGAGCCCATCTCGGTGGCCGCCGCCTCCAAGCTGCTGGCCAACATGGTCTACCAGTACAAGGGGCTGGGCCTCAGCATGGGCACCATGATCTGCGGCTGGGACAAGCGCGGGCCCGGTAGGGAGCACGCGGGGCTGCTCCCGCCCCCTAAGTGGTCCGGGGGTGGGGGCGGCGGGCGGGCGGGGGGCCGTGGGCACGGAGAGGAGTGGGGTGGTGGGCGACGGCGGGGTTGGTGGCCACGCGTGGGGGTCTGGGTCCCTGGAGGTGTGGGGGGTTGGTGGCCGTAGTTGGGGGTCGTTAGCCCCATAGATAGGTGGGATTGGGAGCCATGGATGTGGGTCCATAGCCCCATAGATAGGTGGGGTTGGTGGCCCTAGTTGGGGGTCGCTAGTCCCATAGATAGGTGGGGTTGGTGGCCCTAGTTGGGGGTCGCTAGTCCCATAGATAGGTGGGGTTGGTGGCCATAGTTGGGGGTCTGGGTTACTGGAGGTGTGGGGGGTTGGTGGCCGTAGTTGGGGGTCGTTAGCCCCATAGATAGGTGGGGTTGGTGGCCACGCGTGGGGGTCTGGGTCCCTGGAGGTGTGGGGGGTCGGTGGCCGTAGTTGGGGGTCGCTAGCCCCATAGATAGGTGGGGTCGGTGGCCGTAGTCGGGGGTCGCTAGCCCCATAGATAGGTGGGGTCGGTGGCCACGCGTGGGGGTCTGGGTCCCTGGAGGTGTGGGGGGTCGGTGGCCGTAGTTGGGGGTCGCTAGCCCCATAGATAGGTGGGGTGGGTGGCCATAGTTGGGGGTCTGGGTCCCTGGAGGTGTGGGGGGTTGGTGGCCCTAGTTGGGGGTCTGGGTCCCTGGAGGTGTGGGGGGTTGGTGGCCGTAGTCGGGGGTCGCTAGCCCCATAGATAGGTGGGGTTGGTGGCCACGCGTGGGGGTCTGGGTCCCTGGAGGTGTGGGGGGTCGGTGGCCGTAGTTGGGGGTCGCTAGCCCCATAGATAGGTGGGGTCGGTGGCCACGCGTGGGGGTCTGGGTCCCTGGAGGTGTGGGGGGTCGGTGGCCGTAGTTGGGGGTCGCTAGCCCCATAGATAGGTGGGGTGGGTGGCCATAGTTGGGGGTCTGGGTCCCTGGAGGTGTGGGGGGTTGGTGGCCCTAGTTGGGGGTCTGGGTCCCTGGAGGTGTGGGGGGTTGGTGGCCGTAGTTGGGGGTCGCTAGCCCCATAGATAGGTGGGGGTGGTGGCCATAGTTGGGGGTCTGGGTCCCTGGAGGTGTGGGGGGTTGGTGGCCGTAGTTGGGGGTCGCTAGCCCCATAGATAGGTGGGGGTGGTGGCCATAGTTGGGGGTCGCTAGCCCCATAGATAGGTGGGGTTGGTGGCCATCGTTGGGGGTCGCTAGCCCCATAGATAGGTGGGGTTGGTGGCCATAGTTGGGGGTCGCTGGCCCCATAGATAGGTGGGGTTGGTGGCCATAGTTGGGGGTCCCTCACCCCATAGGCAGGTTGGTGGCCACAGCTGGGGGTCACCAGCCCCATAGATAGGTGGGGGTTGGTGGCCATCGTTGGGGGTCGCTAGCCCCATAGATAGGTGGGGGTGGTGGCCATAGTTGGGGGTTGCTAGCCCCATAGATAGGTGGGGGTGGTGGCCACAGTTGGGGGTCGCTAGCCCCAGAAGTAGGTGGGGTTGGGAGCCATGGATGTGGGTCCCTAGCCCCATAGATAGGTGGGGTGGGTGGCCACAGTTGGGGGTCCCTAGCCCCAAAGTTGGCTGGGGTTGGTGGCCATAGTTGGGGGTCGCTAGCCCCAGAAGTAGGTGGGGTTGGTGGCCTTAGTTGGGGGTCGCTAGCCCCATAGATAGGTGGGGTTGGGAGCCATGGATGTGGGTTGCTAGCCCCATAGATAGGTGGGGTTGGTGGCCATAGTTGGGGGTCGCTAGCCCCATAGATAGGTGGGGTCGGTGGCCATGGTTGGGGGTCGCTAGCCCCATAGATAGGTGGGGTCGGTGGCCATTGTTGGGGGTCGCTAGCCCCATAGATAGGTGGGGTCGGTGGCCATAGTTGGGGGTCGCTGGCCCCGAAGACACATTGGTGGCCACACTCGGAGGTCGCCAGCCCCAGAAGTAGGTGCCTTGACGACCCCATGGGGTTGGCGACCCCCACGTTCCCGGTGCTGGGGGCCCCCCGAGCTGGACCCCCCCCCCGCCATAGGGTCTCGTGGGGCGCCCCACGGCGACGGCGGCCATGACACCCCCCCTCCCCCCCACACACACAGGGCTGTACTACGTGGACAGCGAGGGCACGCGGGTGCCGGGCCGGGCCTTCGCCGTGGGCTCGGGGGCCGCCTACGCCTACGGGGTGCTGGACCGCGGCTATGGGGCGGCGCTGGCCCCCGAGGCGGCCGCCGAGCTGGCCCGCCGCGCCGTCTTCCAGGCCGCCCGCCGCGACGCCTACTCGGGCGGCCGCGTCGCCGTCTACCACGTGGGGCCGGGCGGCTGGCGGCGCGTCTCCGTCGACAGCGTGGCCGACCTCCAGGAGGTCTACGGCGGCCCGGAGGGCCCCGCCTGAGCCGGGACGCCGGGGCCCCGGTGAGCGGGGCGGGGGTTGGGGGGCGGGGGTTGGGGGGCGGGACCCGCGGCGGGGGGGTTCTTTGCGGTTGAGAGCGTGGCGGCCGTCGTGGTTGGGGGGCGGGAGCTATGGGGAGAGGGTTCTCCATGGCCAAGAACATGGCGGCCGTCGTGGTTGGGGGGTGGGACCCATGGGGGGGGGTTCTTTGTGGTTGAGAACATGGCGGCCGTCGTGGTTGGGGGGTGGGAGCTATGGGGAGAGGGTTCTCCGTGGCCAAGAACATGGCAGCCATCGTGGTTGGGGGGTGGGAGCTATGGGGAGAAGGTTCTTTGCGGTTGAGAACATGGCGGCCATCGTGGTTGGGGGGTGGGACCCATGGTGGGGGGGTTCTTTGTGGTTGAGGTGATGGTGGCCATCATAGTTGGGGGGCAAGACCCATGGAGGAGGGTTCTTCATGCCCAAGAACATGGCGGCCATCATGGTTGGGGGGTGGGAGTGATGGGGGAGCGTTCTTCATGGTCAACGTGATGGCGGCCGTCGTGGTTGGGGGGTGAGACCCATGGGGGAGGGTTCTTTGCGGTAGAGAACATGGCGGCCGTCGTGGTTGGGGGGCGGGAGCTATGGGGAGAGGGTTCTTTGTGGTTGAGAACATGGCGGCCGTCGTGGTTGGGGGGTGGGAGTGATGGGGGAGCGTTCTCCATGGTTGAGGTGATGGTGGCCATCATAGTTGGGGGGCAAGACCCATGGAGGAGGGTTCTCCGTGACCAAGAACATGGCGGCTGTCGTGGTTGGGGGGTGGGAGCTATGGGGGGGGTTCTTTGTGGTTGAGAACATGGCGGCCGTCGTGGTTGGGGGGCGGGACCCATGGGGGGGGGGTTCTTTGTGGTTGAGAACATGGCGGCCGTCGTGGTTGGGGGGTGGGAGCTATGGGAGAAGGTTCTTTGTGGTTGAGAACATGGCGGCCGTCGTGGTTGGGGGGTGGGACCCATGGGGAGAGGGTTCTTTGCGGTTGAGAACATGGCGGCCGTCGTGGTTGGGGGGTGGGAGTGATGGGGGAGCGTTCTCCATGGTTGAGGTGATGGTGGCCATCATAGTTGGGGGGCAAGACCCATGGAGGAGGGTTCTCCGTGACCAAGAACATGGCGGCTGTCGTGGTTGGGGGGCGGGAGCTATGGGGGGGGGTTCTTTGCGGTTGAGAACATGGCGGCCGTCGTGGTTGGGGGGCGGGAGCTATGGGGAGAGGGTTCTTCATGGCCGAGAACATGGCGGCCGTCGTGGTTGGGGGGTGGGAGCTATGGGGGGGGTTCTTTGTGGTTGAGAACATGGCGGCCGTCGTGGTTGGGGGGTGGGAGCTATGGGGAGAGGGTTCTTTGTGGTTGAGAACATGGCGGCCGTCGTGGTTGGGGGGTGGGACCCATGGGGGAGGGTTCTTTGTGGTTGAGAACATGGCGGCCGTCGTGGTTGGGGGGCAGGACCCACGGCGGAGGGTCCTCCATGGCCGGGGACACGGCGGCCATCATGGTTGGGGGGCAGGACCCACGGCGGAGGGTCCTCCATGGCCGGGGACACGGCGGCCATCATGGTTGGGGGGCAGGACCCACGGCGGAGGGTCCTCCACGGCCGGGGACACGGCGGCCATCATGGTTGGGGGGCAGGACCCACGGCGGAGGGTCCTCCATGGCCAACATGATGGCGGCCATCATGGTTGGGGGGCAGGACCCACGGCGTGACGGCTCCCCACGGCGCAGGTGACCCCGGGACCCCGGCGGTGACGGACCTCCGCGGCCACCGTCGGGGACAGGCGGCGCTGGGACACCCCGGGGCAGGGGGCGGGGCTTGGGCGAGGCCCCGCCCCCTGCTCATTTGCATAAAGGCTGTTTGTCACCGCTGAGCAGCGTCGTCCATTGGGGACACGCGTGGGGGGGGAGGGGACACGGGAGGGGACACGTGTGCGGGGAGGGGACATAGGGGACACTTGGGGAGGGGGACACGTGTGGGGAGGGGACACAGGACACGTGGGGGGACATGGGACACGGGAGGGGACACGTATGTGGGAAGGGGACACGGGGACGCGTGTGCGGGGAGGGGACACGGGACACGGGAGGGGACATGGGACACGCGTGTGCGGGGAGGGGACATGGGACACGGGAGGGGACACGTGTGCGGGGAGGGGACATGGGGGACACGTGTGCGGGAGGGATACGGGCACGGGGGGGACATGGGACACGGGAGGGGACACGTATGTGGTGAGGGGACATGGGGACACGCGTGTGCAGGGAGGGGACACATGTGCAGGGAGGGGACATGGGACACGGGAGGGGACACGTGTGCGGGGAGGGGACATAGGGGACACGTGGGGAAGGGGACGTGTGGGGAGGGGACATGGGGACACGTGTGCGGGGAGGGGACATGGGGGACACGTGGGGAGGGGGACACGTGTGGGGAGGGGACATGGGACACGGACACGGGACACGGGAGGGGACACGTATGTGGGAAGAGGACACGGGGACATTGTGCGGGGAGGGGACATAGGGGACACGTGGGGAGGGGGACACGTGTGGGGAGGGGACATGGGACACGGGACACGGGAGGGGACACGTATGTGGGAAGGGGACATGGGGACACGCGTGTGCAGGGAGGGGACACGGGAGGGGACATGGGACACGTGTGCAAGAAGGCGTGTGTAGGGAGGGGACACGGGACATGGGAGGGGGACACGTGGGGAGGGGGACACGTGTGCGGGGGGACACGGGACACGGGAGGTGACACGTATGTGGTGAGGGGACATGGGGACACGTGTGCGGGGAGGGGACATAGGGGACACGTGGGGAGGGGGACACGTGTGCGGGGGGGACACAGGACACGTGGGGGGACATGGGACATGGGAGGGGACACGTGTGCGGGGAGGGGACATGGGGGACACGTGGGGAGGGGGACACGTGTGGGGAGGGGACATGGGACACGGGACACGGGAGGGGACACGTATGTGGGAAGGGGACATGGGGACACGCGTGTGCAGGGAGGGGACACGGGAGGGGACACGTGTGCAGGGAGGGGACATGGGACACAGGAGGGGACACGTGTGCAAGGAGGGGACACGGGAGGGGGACACGTGTGGGGAGGGGACACAGGACATGTGGGGGGACATGGGACACGTATGTGGGAAGGGGACATGGGGACACGCGTGTGCAGGGAGGGGACACGGGGGGGGACACTGCACACGCGTGTGCACCCCTGGGAGCCGGGCGCTTGCCGTGTGCACCGTGCCGCGTGTGCCTGGCGTGTGCATGCGTGTGCATGCGTGTGCGGCACGGGGCTTGGCGTGTGCACGGACACGCGTGTGCAGGGGGCTGCCCTGTCCCCCCCAAGATGGCCGCCGGCGGCCATTAAAAGCCCCCCCCCGGACGCCTTTGATTGGCGGCCGCCGCAGCCAATGGGAGCCGCCGCCTGGCGGGGGGCGGGGCCATGTCCACGGCTGCACACGCGGCCCTCGTTTGCATGTATGCTAATGAGCTGCCCCAGGGGCTGCTGGGAGCGGGGGGGTGCCGGGGTCGTCCCTGGGGGCTGAGGGGTCCTTCATCCCGCCGTGGGGCAGGTCCAGGGGTCCTCCATCCCGCCGTGGGGCAGGTCCATGGGGCCTCCATCCCGCCGTGGGGCAGGTCAATGGGGCCTCCATCCCGCCGTGGGGCAGGTCAATGGGGCCTCCATCCCGCCATGGGGCAGGTCCAGGGGGCCTCCATCCCGCCGTGGGGCAGGTCCATGGGGCCTCCATCCCGCTGTGGGGCAGGTCCAGCGGTCCTTCATCCCGCCGTGGGGCAGGTCCATGGGGCCTCCATCCCGCCGTGGGGCAGGTCCATGGGGTCCTTCATCCCGCCGTGGGGCAGGTCCAGGGGTCCTTCATCCCGCCGTGGGGCAGGTCCATGGGGCCTCCATCCCGCCGTGGGGCAGGTCCAGCGGTCCTTCATCCCGCCGTGGGGCAGGTCCATGGGGCCTCCATCCCGCCGTGGGGCAGGTCCATGGGGTCCTTCATCCCGCCGTGGGGCAGGTCCAGGGGTCCTTCATCCCGCCGTGGGGCAGGTCCAGGGGTCCTTCACCCCGCCGTGGGGCAGGTCCAGGGGTCCTTCATCCCGCCGTGGGGCAGGTCCATGGGGCCTCCATCCCGCCGTGGGGCAGGTCAATGGGGCCTCCATCCCGCCGTGGGGCAGGTCAATGGGGCCTCCATCCCGCCGTGGGGCAGGTCCATGGGGTCTTCATCCCGCCGTGGGGCAGGTCCATGGGGCCTCCATCCTGCTGTGGGGCAGGTCCATGGGGCCTCCATCCCGCCGTGGGGCAGGTCCATGGGGCCTCCATCCTGCTGTGGGGCAGGTCCATGGGGCCTCCATCCCACCGTGGGGCAGGTCCATGGGGCCTCCATCCCGCCGTGGGGCAGGTCCATGGGGCCTCCATCCCACCGTGGGGCAGGTCCATGGGGCCTCCATCCCGCCGTGGGGCAGGTCAATGGGTCCTCCATCCCGCCGTGGGGCAGGTCCATGGGGTCCTTCATCCCGCCGTGGGGCAGGTCCAGGGGTCCTTCATCCCGCCGTGGGGCAGGTCCAGGGGTCCTTCATCCCGCCGTGGGGCAGGTCCATGGGGCCTCCATCCCGCCGTGGGGCAGGTCAATGGGTCCTTCATCCCGCCGTGGGGCAGGTCAATGGGGCCTCCATCCCGCCGTGGGGCAGGTCCATGGGGCCTCCATCCCGCTGTGGGGCAGGTCCAGGGGTCCTTCATCCCGCCGTGGGGCAGGTCCATGGGGTCTCCATCCCGCTGTGGGGCAGGTCCAGGGGTCCTTCATCCCGCCGTGGGGCAGGTCCATGGGGCCTCCATCCCGCCGTGGGGCAGGTCAATGGGTCCTTCATCCCGCCGTGGGGCAGATCCATGGGTCCTTCATCCCGCCGTGGGGCAGGTCCAGGGGGCCTTCATCCCGCCGTGGGGCAGGTCCATGGGGCCTCCATCCCGCCGTGGGGCAGGTCCAGGGGTCCTCCATCCCGCCGTGGGGCAGGTCCAGGGGTCCTCCATCCCGCCGTGGGGCAGGTCCATGGGGTCTCCATCCCGCCATGGGGCAGATCCATGGGGTCTCCATCCCGCCGTGGGGCAGGTCCATGGGTCCTTCATCCCGCTGTGGGGCAGGTCCATGGGGTCCTTCATCCCGCCCTAGACCCCGGCAAGGGGCTGCGCGAGCGCGAGGAGAAGAAGCTGCGGAGCCGCCGCTACCGGGTACGGCGGGGGGGGGGGGACACGGTGGCGGGGGGGGGGACACGGTGCCACCGCGGTGTCCCCAACGCCCCCCTCCCCCCCCCCGCAGCTCTTCGCCCACCGGACGGGGACGGCGGAGCGGCGCCGCTGGGCCGGGGCCACCGAGGAGCTGGTGTCGGACGAGGAGGCCGGGGCCGGGGCGCCGGGGCTGTGGGTGGCGCGGCCCCCCCCGCCGCCAAGCCCAACTGCGTCTACGGGCCCCCCTCCCACCGGCCGCCCTCCGCCGAGGTCCGCCGCCTGCCCCCGCACCCCTACGGCCCCGCCTACGCCGCCCCGGGCCCCGGACCCTTCGGGGGCGTCAAGGTGGAGAAGGACGAGCGAGCGGGGCCGGTTGTTTCCCCCCCCCCCTCCCCGAACACGAGCCCTCGTTTGTACAATCCGTGTTGCAGCGTCTCTTTCTTGCGCCGGACGCCTTGGGGGGGGGCGGCTCCGCGGGAGTAGCCATCATTAGGGGCCAGAGTGAACGCGCGCGCCTGGCAGGGACGGGGGAGGCAGAAGCGGCGGCGGCGCCCCCTGCATCCGCACTGCGCATGCGCGGGGCGGCCGGGCAGAGCCTCTCTCCCCGCACTGCGCATGCGCTGCCCTCACGGCGCGTCCTCTCCGCACTGCGCCTGCGCTATCCGCACGGCGGGAAGCCTTCCCCAGCCACCGCGCATGCGCAGAGCGCCTCCGCTCCCGGCCCCGCCTCCCATTGGCCGCTCCCCCGGCTTCGCCCCGCCCCGCCGCGCTCCCATTGGCC
The DNA here is from genome assembly GCF_036370855.1 of Dromaius novaehollandiae. Lineage (NCBI taxonomy): Eukaryota > Metazoa > Chordata > Aves > Casuariiformes > Dromaiidae > Dromaius > Dromaius novaehollandiae. The sequence goes on from NC_088135.1 coordinate 499,688, forward strand.
CGCGCAGGGCAGCGGGGCGGGGCTCCCCCTCTGAGGCGAGGCGCGCGCGCTCGGGCGGCTGCGGGGAGCCTGTGGCGGCGGTAACGGCCGCGCCGGGGGGGGGGGGGCAGGTCCGGGGGGGGTAAAGGGGGCCCTATGGGGGGGGTCCGGGCCCTATAGGGGGGGACCGGCCATGGGGGGGTCCTGGGGGGGGACACGGGCCCTATAGGGGGACACAGGCCCCGGGGGGGGCTGCATGGGGGGGGACACAGGCCCCGGGGGGGGCTGCATGGGGGGGACACGGGCTCTATAGGGGGACACAGGCCATGGGGGGGGCTGCATGGGGGGGACACGGGCCCTGGGGGGGCTGCATGGGGGGGACACGGGCCCTATAGGGGGACACAGGCCATGGGGGGGTCCTGGGGGGGGACACGGGCCCTGGGGGGGACCTATATGGGGGGGACACGGGCCCTATAGGGGGACACAGGCCATGGGGGGGTCCTGGGGGGGGACACGGGCCCTGGGGGGGCTGCATGGGGGGGACACGGGCCCTATAGGGGGACACAGGCCATGGGGGGGTCCTGGGGGGGGACACGGGCCCTGGGGGGGACCTATATGGGGGGGACACGGGCCCTATAGGGGGACACAGGCCATGGGGGGGTCCTGGGGGGGGACACGGGCCCTGGGGGGGCTGCATGGGGGGGACACGGGCCCTATAGGGGGACACAGGCCATGGGGGGGTCCTGGGGGGGGACACGGGCCCTGGGGGGGCTGCATGGGGGGGACACGGGCTCTATAGGGGGACACAGGCCATGGGGGGTCCTATGGGGGGGGGACAGGCCCTGGGGGGGCTGCATGGGGGGGACACAGGCCCTGGGAGGGTCCTGGGGGGGGACACGAGCCCTGGGGGGGCTGCATGGGGGGGACACGGGCTCTATGGGGGGGGGCAATCCCCTGGAGAGGGGCATTATGGGTGCTGGGGGGGTTGGCGTGACCCAGCGAGGGGCATTATGGGTATTGGGGGGGGTGACATGACTCACCGAGGGGCATTATGGGTATTGGGGGGGTGACATGACCCACTGAGGGGCATTATGGGTACTGGGGGGGGTGACACCCCCCCCCCGTGCCCCATTGCAGGCGATGGCGCTGGACGGGGGGCTGCCGGGTGCCGAACTGCTGCTGCCAGGTATGACGGGGGGGGGGTTAACGAGGGGGGTTAATGAGGCGGGGGGTTAACGAGGGGGCTAACGAGGGGCCCCCGCAGGGGGGGCGGCCCCCGAGGAGCTGGGGGCCCGGCCGGGGCTGGCGCGGCTGCTGCGGGGCCTCGGCGGCGCCCTGGGGCCCGACGGACTGAGCTGCGGCCTGCGCCGGCGCCTCGAGCAGGTGGGGACGCGCCCGGGGGGGGGCAGGGGACATGGGGGGGGACCTGGGGGATGGGGGGGGGACCTGGGGGATGGGGGGGGGCATGGGGACGTGGAGAGGGGACGTGGGGACACGGAGGGGGGTGAGAGAGGGACACGGAGGGGACATGGGGACGTGAAGGGGGGGCGTGGGGGGAACGTGGGGACACGGAGGGGGACGTGGAGGGGACACGGGGGGACCTGGGGGGGCCACGTGGACCTGGAGGGGACAGGGGGTGACGCAGAGGGGACATGGGGGGGACACGGGGGGGTGAAGGAGGCACATGGGGGGATGCAGAGGGGACACAGGGACACAGGGGGGACATGGAGGGGGATGGGGGATGTGGGGGGGACACAGGGCCATGGGGGGGCCATGGGGGGACACGAAGGGGACGCAGGGGGACGCAGGGGGGACATGGGGGGGATGGAGGGGACTGGGGGGGGCATGGGGACACATGGAGGTGACACGGGGATGGAGGGGACACGGAAGGGAAATGGGAGGACAGAGAAATGTGGGGGGGATATTGGGGGACAGGGAGATGTGGGGGGATATAGGGGGACCTGGGGACGCGGGGGGGACAGGAGGGGACCCAGGGGACGCGGTGACACGGGGGGGTCGCAGGCGGAGGCGGGGCTGCGGGCGCAGCGCGGGGCCTGGCTGCGCTGGGAGACTCTCTGGCGGCTGCTGCAGGAGGCGGCGCGGGAGCCCCCCCCCGCCACCGGGGGCCCGGTGAGCCCCCCCCCCGCCCCGCGGCATGCTGGGAAGGGTCTCGCCAACCCCGGGGCACGCTGGGAAGGGCCCCGGGGAGTGCTGGGAAGGGTCACGGCAACCCGGGGGGGCTGGGAAGGGCCCTGGGGGGGGCTGGGAAGGGTCCTGCTAACCCTAGGGGGTGCTGGGAAGAGTCCCGCCAACCCCAGGGGGTGCTGGGAAGGGTCCCGCCAACCCCAGGGGGTGCTGGGAAGGGTCTGGCCAACCCCAGGGCATGCTGGGAAGGCTCCTGCCAGCCCCGGGGGGTGCTGGGAAGGGTCTGGCCAACCCCACGGGGTGCCGGGAAGGGTCCTGTCAGCCCCAGAGCATGCTGGGAAGGGTCCCACCAACCCCAGGGGGTGCTGGGAAGAGTCACGCCAACCCCAGGGGGTGCTGGGAAGGGTGCCGCCAACCCCAGGGGGTGCTGGGAAGGCTCATGCCAACCCCAGGGGGTTCTGGGAAGGCTCACGCCAACCCCAGGGCATGCTGGGAAGGCTCACGCTCCCCCCCCACAGCTGGGAGCGGCGCTGGACCGGACCCTGCTGCTGGCAGAGCTGCGCCGCGGCCCGGCCCCGCCCCCCGCCGGCCTGGCCCCGCCCCCGCCCCCCGCCCAGGTAGGCAGCCCCGCCCCCGAGGGGCCCAGGCGTCCGGGCTGCACCCCCCACACCCCCCCTTTGTGCCCCCCAGGAACGGGCCCTGCTGCTGGCGGAGCTGGAGCGGCGCCTGGGCGCCAAGGCCCGCGAGCTGCGCGCCTACCACGGCGGCGACGTCAGCGGTGACGTCAGCGGTGACGTCAGCGAGGCGGCGGCGGGCGAGCGGCGGCGGCTGCGGGACGCCCGGGCCCGCGGGCGGGACTTGGCCGAGCTGCTGGAGCGCCAGCGCCGGGCCTACCCCCAGGTGGGCGTCGCCTCGCGGGTCCCCGCGGCGTGATGTCATGTGTGACGTCACAGGTGATGTCACCCGCTAGGCCCTGGGGCGCTGCGGGGAGCTGCTGGGGCGCCTGGCCCGCGAGCAGCGCCTGGGGGCCCAGGCGTCCCTCGACCGGCGCCGCGCCGACTACCTGGAGGCCAAGGGCGCCGCCATGTTGCTCAAGATCCGGTGAGCGTCCCCCCCCGCGCGGTGACAGTGACACCCCGCCACCGGTGACAGTGACACCCCCACGCGGGTGACGCCAACGCCGGGAACGCCGTGGTTGTGTCAACCCCCCCCGGTCGCGTCAACCGCCTCGGTCATGTCAACCCTGGGGACGTCGGGGTCACGCCAACCTCCCCATGGTGACGCCAACCCTGGTGGCATCACGGTGACGTCAGTCCTGGGGACGTCACAGTCGTGTCCACCCGCTCCTGGTCATACCAAGCCCGGGGACGTGGTCCCTGTGCCACCTGGTGTCCCCGAGTGTCCCCGTGTCCCTGTGCCACCTCCCTGTGTCCCCAAGTGCCCCCGTGTCCCCGTGCCACTTCCCTGTGTCCCTGGGTGTCCCCAAATGTCCCTGTGTCCCCAAGTGTCCCCATGTCTCTGTGTCACCTCCCCATGTCTCTGCGTGTTCCTGTGTCACCTCCCTGTGTCCCCGAGTGTCCCCAAGTGTCCCCACGTCGTCATGCCACCTCCAAGTGTCCCCGTGTCACCTCTCCATGTCCCTGAGTGTCCCCATGTCCCCAAGTGTCCTCGTGTCCCTATGCCACCTCTGAGTGTCCCTGCGTGTCCCCATGTCCCTGTGTTACCTCCCTGTGTCTCTGCGTGTCCCCGTGTCCCTGTGTCACCTCCCTGTGTCCCCAAGTGTCCCCATGTCCCGTGTCACCTCCCCATGTCCCCGCGTGTCCCCGTGTCCATGTGTCAGCTCTGAGCATCCTTGCACCTCTGCGCCACCTCCACATGTCCCCAAGTGTCCCCATGTCCCTGTGCCACCTCCCCATGTCCCCAAGTGTCCCCGTGTCCCTGTGCCACCTCACTGTGTCCCCAAGTGTCCCCATGTCCCCGTGCCACTTCCCTGTGTCCCTGGGTGTCCCCAAATGTCCCTGTGTCCCCAAGTGTCCCCATGTCCCTGTGTCACTTCCCCATGTCTCTGCGTGTCCCTGTGTCACCTCCGTGTGTCCCCGAGTGTCCCCAAGTGTCCCCGTGTTCTCATGCCACCTCCCCATGTCTCTGCGTGTCCCCGTGTCCATGTGTCAGCTCTGAGCATCCTTGTGCCTCTGTGCCACCTCTTCACGTCCCCAAGTGTCCCCATGTCCCTGTGCCACCTCCCCATGTCCCCAAGTGTCCCCACATCCTCATGCCACCTCCCCACATCCCTGAGTGTCCCCATGTCCCCTCCCCATGTCCCTGCGTGTCCCCGTGTCCCTGTGTCACCTCCGAGCGTCTCTGCGTCCCCGTGCCGACTCCCAACATCCCCGAGTGTCCCCCTGTCCCTGCGCCACCTCCCCATGTCCCCGAGTGTCCCCGTGTCCCTGCGCCACCTCCCCGTGTCCCTGCGTGTCCCCGTGTCCCCGTGCCACCTCCCCGTGTCCCCGCAGGCTGGAGGAGCTGACGCTGCTGCTGGACACCTACCCCCCCGCCAAGGTGGAGGCCCACCGCCACATCCGGTGCGTCCTGCCCGGCCCCACGCGTGTCCCCGCGTCCCCACGCACCCCCACGAACACGGCGGCGTGCCAGCGCCGTGCTGGCGTGACGGTGGCGTGACGGTGGCGTGTGCCGGCAGGGCGGCGCTGGAGGGGGCGGCGGGGCGGGCGGGGGCGGAGGCGGGGGCGGCGCGGGCGGCGCTGGGGGCCTTCGGGGCGCTGGGCCCCGGCTTCGGGGCGCTGGCCCGCGAGTACGGCCGCCTGCACCGCCTGCGCCGCCACCGCCGCTGGGCCCTGCGCCAGCTCCGCCCCCCCGGCCCCGGCCCCGCCCCCCCGGGGGGGCACCGGCCCCCGGCGACGGCCCCCGGCGACGGCGACGGCGACGCCCCGTGACCCCGGCGGCGACCCCGTGACCCTGGCGGCGACCCTGGTGACCACCCCACGATGACCCTGGCGACGGCCCTGCGACCCTGGCGACGACCCCGGCAATGGCCCCGTGACCCCGGTGACGGCCCTGTGACCCTGGCGACGACCCCGTGACCCTGGCGGCGACCCCGGCAACAGCCCCGTGACCCTGGCGACGACCCCGTGATGCTGGCGACGACCCTGGTGATGACCCTACGATGACACCGGTGACGGCCCTGCGACCCTGGCGACGACCCCGGCAATGGCCCCGTGACCCCGGTGACGGCCCTGTGACCCTGGCGACGACCCCGTGACCCTGGCGGCGACCCCGGCAACAGCCCCGTGACCCTGGCGACGACCCCATGACCCTGGTGATGACCCCGGCAACAGCCCCGTGACCCTGGCGACGACCCCGTGACCCTGGCGACGACCCTGGTGACGACCCCACGATGACCCTGGTGACGACCCCGTGACCCTGGTGATGACCCTGGCAACAGCCCCGTGACCCCGGTGACGACCCCGTGACCCTGGCGATGACCCCGGTGACAACCCCGCATCCCTGGCGACAGCCCCGCGACGGCCCCAGCGGTGACCCCGACAATGACCCCGTGACCACGGTGACGACCCCGGCAATGACCCCGTGACCCTGGCGATGACCTGGCGATGACCCCAGCGATGACCCCGTGGCCCTGGTGATGACCCCGGTGATGACCATGTGACCCCGGTGATGACCCCACGACCCCAATGATGACCCCATGGCTCTGAGGACGACCCCGGTGATGACCCCATGACCCCAGTGGCGACCTATGACCCCATGATGCCAGCGACGGCCCCGTGGCCCCGGCAACAACCTTGACGACCCCGTGACCCTAGTGATGACCCCGGTGACGACCCCACGACCCCAGCGATGACCCCGCAACCCCGGCGGCGACCCTGTGACCCTGACGATGACCCCTGACCCCTGTAACCCTGGTGGCGGCCCCGGGGTCGCGAACTCTGACCCCGGCCCCGCCCCCGTGACCCCAATAAAGCCGCCTGCACCCCCCCACCTCGGCCTCCATCCCTGCGTGGGGGCGTGGCCAGCGCGGGGGGGCGTGGCCACATGCCGCGCACCGATTGGCTGTCCGCCCCCAGGGGGCGGGGCCCCGCGGCAGAGCGCCGGGCGGGAAGGGGAGAACAGGTGCTGCGCGTGGGGGCGTGGCCGTCGTGTGGTGGGCGGCGCGCCATTGGCTGTCCGCCCCCAGGGGGCGGGGCCACGCGGCGGCACGCCGGGCGGGAAGCGGAGAACAGGTGCTGCGCGTGGGGGCGTGGCCGTCGTGTGGTGGGCGGCGCGCCATTGGCTGTCCGCCCCCAGGGGGCGGGGCCACGCGGCGGCGCGCCGGGCGGGAAGCGGAGAACAGGTGCTGCGCGTGGGGGCGTGGCCGTCGTGTGGTGGGCGGCGCGCCATTGGCTGTCCGCCCCCAGGGGGCGGGTTCCACGAGCGGGGAAGCGCGCGGCGCCCCATTGGCCGGCCGCTTCCCGCGGGGGCGGGCCGGGCGGGCGCGGCGCGCGCGGCCATTGGCTGCGCCCTTCCCGCCGTGGGCGGGTGCGGTGCGCGGTGACGCAGCGCGCAGGCGCGCGGCGGCAGACGGCGGCGGCGATGGCGGCGGCGGCAGCGGGGCCGGGCGCGGCGGGGACGGCGCGCGTCTCCAGCGGGCGCGACCTCAGCTGCGTGCCGGAGGTGGCGGGCGCCCTGGGCGCCGTGGCGCGGCAGGGGTGAGCGCTGCCCCCGCCGCCATGGCCGGGACCGGGGGGAGCACGTGGGGGGCAGGCCCCGGTCCCCCCCCGCCCCCCGACCCCCCCACCGACCCCCGGTGCCGCCGCAGGTTCGACTTCCTCTGCATGCCGGTCTTCCACCCGCGCTACCGGCGGGAGTTCGCCCTCGAGCCGGCCCGCGCCCGCCCGGGGCCCCAGACCCGCTCCGACCTGCTGCTCTCCGGCCGCGGTGAGGCCCTGCGGGGGGCGGGGGGGGGCACCGGGGACCCCCCCAGGGGGTTGTGGGGCACCCAGGGACCCCCCCATAGTGCCCAGGGGACCCCCAGGGGGTTGTGGGGCACCCAGGGACCCCCCCATAGTGCCCAGGGGACCCCCAGGGGGTTGTGGGGCACCCAAGGGGGTTGTGGGGCACCCAGGGACCCCCCCATAGTGCCCTGGGGACCCTGAGGGGGTTGTGGGGCAGCCAGGGACCCCCCCATAGTGCCCAGGGGACCCCCAGGGGGTTGTGGGGCGCCCTAGGGGGTTGTGGGGCACCCAGGGACCCCCCCATAGTGCCCTGGGGACCCTGAGGGGGTTGTGGGGCAGCCAGGGACCCCCCCAGAGTGCCCTGGGGACCCCCAGGGGGTTGTGGGGTGCCCCAGGGGGTTGTGGGGCACCCAGGGACCCCCCCAGAGTGCCCTGGGGACCCCCAGGGGGTTGTGGGGCACCCAGGGACCCCCCCATAGTGCCCAGGGGACCCCCAGGGGGTTGTGGGGCACCCAGGGACCCCCCCATAGTGCCCAGGGGACCCCCTGGGGGTTGTGGGGTGCCCTAGGGGGTTGTGGGGCACCCAGGGACCCCCCCATAGCACTGTGGGGACCCCCAGGGGGTTGTGGGGTGCCCCAGGGGGTTGTGGGGCACCCAGGGACCCCCCCATAGTGCCCAGGGGACCCCCAGGGGGTTGTGGGGCACCCAGGGACCCCCCCAGAGTGCCCTGGGGACCCCCAGGGGGTTGTGGGGCGCCCCAGGGGGTTGTGGGGCACCCAGGGACCCCCCCATAGTGCCCAGGGGACCCCCAGGGGGTTGTGGGGCAGCCTAGGGGCCCCCCATAGCACCCAGGGGACCCCCCCATGGTGTTGTGGGGCACCCAAAGGGATTGTGGGGGTGCCCCAGGGGGTTGTGGGGCATCCTAGGGACTCCCCATAGTGCCATGAGGTGCCCCCAGGGGGTTGTGGGGTGCCCTGGGGCCCCCCCTGTAGTTCCATGGGGCACCCAAGGGGGTTATGGGGCACCCCGGGACCCCCCCATGGCGTCCCGGGGACCCTCAGGGGGTTGTGGGGAGCCTTGGGATCCTTCTCATAGCGCCGTGGGGCACCGAAGGGGCTGTGGGGCACCCCAGGGACCCCCAAAGGGCTGTGGGGCACCCCAGGCCCCCCCCCAGGCCCCCTGGGGACCCCCATAGCGCCATGGGGCAGCACAAGGACCCCATATAGCACCCCATGGGGCACACTGAGCCCCCCCATAGCATCGTGGGGCACCCCAGGGACCCCCATAGCGCTCTGGGGCACCCCAAGGACCCCCCCCCGTAGCCCAATAGAGCCTCCCAGGGACCCCCATAGCGCTGTCGGGCACCCCAAGGACCCCCCCATAACCTGATAGAGCTTCCCAGAGACCACCAAAGGGCTGTGGGGCACCCCAGGCCCCCCCCAGGCACCCTGGGGACCCCCATAGCACCGTGGGGCCCCCCCTATGCCATGGGGCACCCCATAGCGCTGACCAGCCCCCCCCCCCCCCCCAGACTGGAACACCCTCATCGTGGGCAAGCTGTCGCCCTGGATCCGGCCCGACTCGCCGCTGGAGCACGTGCGCCGCAACTCGGAGGCCGTGAGTGGCGGCGGGGGGGGGTGGGGGGCAGGTTGGGGGCCCCCCCAGCCCCGCTGACGTGGGGCGCGGCCCCCCCGGCCCCCCCCCGCCCCCAGGCCATGCTGCAGGAGCTGAATTTCGGCGCCTACCTGGGGCTGCCGGCCTTCCTGGTGCCGCTGACGCAGGGCGACAACCCCAACCTGGCGCGGGTGCTCTGCGCCCACATCCACACCGGCCACCACAGCGCCATGGTGAGGCACTGGGGGGCACTGGGAGGGCGGCTGGGGGGCTCTGGGGGGCACTGGGAGGGTGCCTGGGGGCGCTGGGAGCCACTGAGAGGGGATTTTGGGGTGACTGGGGGGCACTGGGAGCCACTGGGAGGGGATTTGGGGGTTACTGGGAGCCACTGGAAGCTGCTGGAGAGCAATTGGGGGTGCTGGGAGGGGATTTTGGGGTGGCTGAGAGCTGCTGGGGGGCTCTGGGGGGCACTGGGAGGGTGCCTGGGGGCGCTGGGAGCCACTGGGAGGGGATTTTGGGGTGACTGGGGTGCACTGGGAGCTGCTGGGAGGACGGCTGGGGGCACTGGGAGCCACTGGGAGGGGATTTGGGGGTGACTGGGAGCCACTGCACACTGCTGAAGAGCGACTGGGGATGCTGGGAGGAGATTTTGGGGTGGCTCAGAGCTGCTTGTAGCTGTTGGAGGGTAACTGGGGGTGCTGGGAGGGGATTTTGGGGTGGCTGGGAGCTACTGGGAGCTGCTGGAGGCTGACTGGGGGTGCTGGGAGGGGATTTTGGGGTGGCTGGGAGCTACTGGGAGCTGCTGGAGGGCAACTGGGGGTGCTGGGAGGGGATTTTGGGGTGACTGGGAGCCACTGGGAGGGTGCCTGGGGGCGCTGGGAGCTGCTGGGAGGGGATTTGGGGGTGACTGGGGGGCACTGGCAGCTGCTGGAGGACGACTGGGGATGCTGAGAGATGCTGGAAGGGGATTTGGGGGTGGCTGGGGAGCCGCTGGGAGCTGCTGGAGGGCGACTGGGGGTGCTGGGAGGGGATTTTGGGGTGACTGGGGGCACTGGAAGCCACTGGGGGGGATTTTGGGGGGACTGGGAGCTGCTGGGAGCCACTGGAGGGCAACTGGGGATGCTGGCAGGGTGACTGAGGGCACTGGGTGGCACTGGGAGAGCAGCTAGGGGCACTGAGGGCACTGGGAGGGCGACTGTGGGCACTGGGAGCCACTGGGATGGGGCTTGGAGGTTCTGGGAAGGGCCTGGGGGCACTGGGAGGCTCGGGGGGGGGTACTGGGAGGTGCTGGGGTGCAGACCGTGAGCACTGGGAGGTCCTGGGGGGCACTGGGGGTGCTGGGGGGGTACTGGGAGCCCTGGGACACTCGGGGGCACTGGGAGCCTTGGGGGGCTTTGGGGAGGCGCTGGGGGGGCGAGCGGGGGTCTTGGGGGGGCGCTGGGGGTTTTGGGGGGGCCCGGGAGTGACGGCGGGCCCAGTTCTGGGTGCGGGTGCCGCTGCTGGCGCCCGAGGACGTGCGGGACGACGTCATCAGCAACGAGGCGCCCGCGGGGGGGGCCGAGGGGGCGGCCGAGGAGCGCACCTGGCTCTGGTGAGCGGGGGGGGGCACCGGGGGGGCGAGATGGGGGGCCGGGGGGGCTGGGGAGGGCGAGATGGGGGGCCTGGGGGGTGATATGGGGGTCTGGGGGTGGTTCTGGGGGGGGTGTTTGGGGTCTGGGGGTGTCCGGGGGGGGATTAGGGGCACTTGGGGGGCTGGAGGTGGCCCCGGGGGGGTGTTTGGGGGTCTGGGAGTGGCCTTGGGGGGCTGTTTGGGGCACTTGGGGGGCTGGGGAGTCATTTCAGGGGGGTATTTAGGGGGCTGGGGGTGGCCCTGGGGGCTGTTTGGGGCAGTTGGGGGTCTGGGGAAGGCCATAGGGGGGTATTTGGGGGCCTGGGGGGGGGATTGGGGGCACTTGGGGGGCTGGGGGTGGCCCTGGGGGGGGCTATGGGGCACTTGGGGGGCCCGGGGGGGGTGTTGCAGCCAGGTGTGGGGCAGCCGTGGGGCAGCAACCCCCCCCCCGCCCCCCAACTTCCCCCCCCCCCCCCGCAGGTGGCACAACTTCCGCACCCTCTGCGACTACAACAAGCGCGTGGGTGTGGGTGAGTGGGGCGGGGCCTGGGGCAAAGGGGGCGGGGCCTGGGGCAAAGGGGGCGGGGCCTGAGCACGGGGGCGGGGCCTCAGCCAGGGGGTGGGGCCAAGGCGCAGTGTTGTTACCTGGGGGAGGGGGCAGAGCCCTGGAGCTATGGGCAGGGGTGCAAAAGGGGCGGGGCCAGAGCCCTGTGGGCGGGGCCAGGGTGTGATGGGCGGAGCCAAGGCCCTGTGGGTGGGGCCTGGACAAAGGGGGCGGGGCCACAGATCCAGGTGTGTTGCCTGGGGGGGGGGCAAAGCCTTGGTGCTATGGGCAGGGGTGCAAAGGGGGCGGGGCCAGGGGGTGGTGGGCGTGGCCAAGACCCTGTGGGCGGGGCCACAGTGCCTATGGGCGGGCTCCCAGCCTGGTGGGGGCGGAGCCACGGGGCTGCAGGTGAGGCTGGGAGGGGGGTGGTGCCCTGTGGGCGGGGCTCCGGGCCTCAGTGGGCGTGGCCAGGGCAATGTGGGAGGGGCTTGTGGGGCCAGCACCCAGGGGGCGGGGCCGTGGTAGTGTGGGCGGGGCCTGGGTGCTGCAGGGGGCTGTAGGAGGGCGCTGGGGGGGGAGGCGCCATGAGGGGGCGTGGCCTGGGCGCTGTGGGCGTGGCCTGGGGGGGCGTGGCCTGCTGACTCCGCCCCCCGCAATGGCGCAGCCCTGGAGGTGGGGGCGGACCTGCCGTCGGCGGCGGCCATCGACCGCTGGCTGGGGGAGCCGGTGAAGGCGGCCATCCTCCCCACCGGCGTCTTCCTCACCAACAAGAAGGGCTTCCCCGTGCTCTCCCGCCTCCACCAGCGCCTCGTCTTCCGCCTCCTCAAGGTGGGGCAGCCGTGGGGCACGCCGTGGGGCAGGGCCGGCCCCCTGCCCGTGCTCCTGGGGGGGGTTGGGGGGCAGCCGTGGGCCCTCGTCCCCGTGGCCGGGCGGTGGGGAGGTTCCTCACCCCGTATCCTGCCGCTGTGGGGCAGGGGGTTGCTGTGGGGCAGGCTGTGGGGCAGCTCCTGAGCTTCTATCACCGCACTTGAGGGGCTCGGGGGCTGCCCCATTGCTCCTCCCCATAATGGGGGGGTTTGGGGGGGCCCCAAGCCTCTGTCTTTGCTGCCGTGGGGCAGGGGGTTGCCGTGGGGCAGGCCGTGGGGCACCCCCAAACCCCCTGTCACCACACTTGGGGGGCTCGGTGGCTGCCCCATTGCTCCTGCCCATAATGGGGGGGTCTGGGGCAGCCCTGAGCCTCTGTCCTTGTTGCTGTGGGGCAGGGGGTTGCCATGGGGCAGGCCGTGGGGCACCCCCAAACCTCCTGTCACCACACTTGGGGGGCTCGGGGGCTGCCCCATTGCTTCTCCCCATAATGGGGGGGTCTGGGGCAGCCCTGAGCCTCAGTGCTTGCCGCCGTGGGGCGGAGCGGGTGCTGTGGGGCAGCCCTGACCCCCTGTCCCCACCCTTGGGGGGCCGTGGGGCAGCCCCGATGCTCATCCTCATGACGGGGGGTGTCTGGGGCAGCCCTTAGCCTCAGTGCTTGCCGCCGTGGGGCAGCCCTGACCCCCTGTCCCCACCCTTGGGGGGCCGTGGGGCTGCCCCATTGCTCCCTCCCGCAATGGGGGGGGTTTGGGACTGCCCCGAACCTCGGCGCCTGCCGCCGTGGGGCGGAGCGGGCGCCGTGGGGCAGCCCTGACCCCTTGTCCCCACCCTTGGGGGGCTGTGGGGCTGCCCCATTGCTCCCTCCCGCAATGGGGGGGGTTTGGGGCTGCCCCGAGCCTCTGCACCCGCCGCCGTGGGGCGGAGCGGGCGCCGTGGGGCAGCCGCTGACCACCGCCGCCCCGCAGCTGGAGGTGCAGGTGGTGGTGTGGGGTGCCCCCCACCACGGGGGGAAGCCGCTGGGCGCCTACCTGCAGTACCTGGAGTACCTCAGCCAGAACCGGCCCCCCCCCTCCGCCTACGAGCTCTTCGCCCGCGGCTACGAGGACTACCTGCAGTCCCCCCTCCAGGTGGGCGGGGCCTCCGGGGGCGGGGCTAAGTCATGGGGGCGTGGCCTAACCTGGGGGCGGAGCCTGGCTGCGGGGGGGGGCCCTGGGGGGCGGCCGTAGGGAGGGGGTGTGGGGCTACAGCAAGTGTTGGGGGGGTTGAGCTAGGCCCTGGGGGCGTGGCCAAGGCCCTGGGGGCGTGGCTAAGTCTTGGGGGCGTGGCCTAGCCTGGGGGCGGAGCCTGGCTGCGGGGGGGGGCCCCAGGGGGGTGGCCGTAGGGAGGGGGTGTGGGGCTGCAGCAAGTGTTGGGGGGGGGGTTGAGCTAGGCTTTGGGGGCGTGGCCAAGGCCCTGGGGGCGTGGCTAAGCCTTGGGGGCGTGGCCTCGCCTGGGGGCGGAGCCTGGCTGCGGGGGGGGGGCCCTGGGGGGCGGCCGTAGGGAGGGGGTGTGGGGCTGCAGCAAGTGTTGGGGGGGTTGAGCTAGGCTTGGGGGGCGTGGCCAAGGCCCTGGGGGCGTGGCCAAGCTTTGGGGGCGTGTCCTCGCCTGGGGGCGGAGCCTGGCTGCAGGGGGGGGGCCCTGGGGGGCGGCCGTAGGGAGGAGGTGTGGGGCTGCAGCAAGGACTGGGGGCGTAGAGCTAGGCTTAGGGGGCGTGGCCAAGGCCCTGGGGCGTGGCCAGGGCCCTGGGGGCGGGGCTAAGGTCTGGGGGCGGAGCTTCGCAGCAGGGCGGCGCCCCAAGGAGGGACCTATAGGGAGGGAGCACAGGTCTGCAACAAGTATTGGGGTAGAGCTAGTCCCTGGGGGCGTGGCCAAGGCCGTGGGGGCGTGGCCAGGGCCTGGGGGTGTGGCCTTACCTGGGGGCGGAGCTTTGCTGTGGGGTTGGCCCCCCATGGGGGGGCATAGAGAGACAATATACAGCTACAGCAAGGGCTTGGGGGTGTGGCCAAGGTTCTGGGGGCGTGGCTAAGGCTTGGGGGCGTGGCCTCACACGGGGGGCGGAGCCTCAGTGTGGGGGCGGGCCCCTGGGGGGGCAGCTATAGGGAGGGGACACAGAGCTGCAACAGGGGCTGGGGGGGTAGAGCAAGGCTTAGGGGGCGTGGCCAAGGCCTGGGGGCGTGGCCAGTGCCTGGGGCGTGGCCACAGCGAGGGGGCGGGGCCTTGGGGAGCTGTTATAGGACAGGGTATGAACAAGACTACAACCAAACCAAGGGGGGGGTGGAGCTACTCGGGGGCGTGGCCATGCCCAGGGGGTGTGGCCGCGCCTGGGGGCGTGTCTTAGCTCGGGGGCGTGGCTTCTGCTGACCCCGCCCCCTTTCCCCAGCCCCTGATGGACAACCTGGAGTCGCAGACCTACGAGGTGTTCGAGAAGGACCCAATCAAATACTCCCAGTACCAGCAGGTGGGTGGGGCTGGGGCGGGGCCTGGGCGGTGGGGGCGGGGCTTTGGGGGGCTGGCTCCGCCCCCTGACCCCCTTTTCCCCGCCCCCTTCCAGGCCATCTATAGGTGCCTGCTGGACCGCGTCCCCGAGGAGGAGAAGGACACCAACGTGCAGTGAGTGCCGTGGGGCGCCCCACAGCCCTATGGGGCACCCCGGGGTCCCTGGCTGCTATGGGGCGCCCCACGGAGCCCTATGGAGCACCCCGGGATCCCTGGCTGCTATGGGGCACCCCACAGCCCTATGGGGCACCCCGGGGTCCCTGTTTGCTATGGGGCACCCCACGGCCCCATGGGGCACCCCGGGGTCCCTGTTTGCTATGGGGCGCCCCATGGCCCTATGGGGCACCCCGGGGTCCCTGTTTGCTATGGGGCGCCCCACAGCCCTATGGGGCACCCCGGGGTCCTTGGCTGCTATGGGGCACCCCACGGCCCTATGGGGCACTCTGGGGTCCCTGGCTGCTATGGGGTGCCCCACGGAGCGCTATGGGGCATCCCGGGGTCCCTGGCTGCTATGGGGCGCCCCATGGCCACCTTGGTCCCTATGGGGCACCCCGGGGTCCCTGGCTGCTATGGGGTGCCCCACGGCCACCTTGGTCCCTATGGGGCACCCCAGGGTCCCTGGCTGCTATGGGGTGCCCCACGGAGCGCTATGGGGCACCCCGGGGTCCCTGGCTGCTATGGGGTGCCCCACGGCCCTATGGGGCATCCCGGGGTCCCTGGCTGCTATGGGACACCCCACGGCCCTATGGGGCACCCCGGGGTCCCTGGCTGCTATGGGGCACCCCACGGCCCTATGGGGCACCCTGGGGTCCCTGGCTGCTATGGGACACCCCACAGAGCCCCATGGGGCACCCCGGGGTCCTTGGCTGCTATGGGGCGCCCCACGGCCACCTTGGTCCCTATGGGGCACCCCGGGGTCCCTGGGTGCTATGGGGCGCCCCACGGCCACCTTGGTCCCTATGGGGCACCCCAGGGTCCCTGGCTGCTATGGGGTGCCCCACGGAGCGCTATGGGGCACCCCGGGGTCCCTGGCTGCTATGGGGCGCCCCACAGCCCTATGGGGCACCCCGGGATCCCTGGCTGCTATGGGGCGCCCCACAGCCCTATGGGGCACCCCGGGGTCCCTGGCTGCTATGGGGCACCCCACGGCCCCATGGGGCACCCCGGGGTCCCTGTTTGCTATGGGGCGCCCCACGGAGCCCTATGGGGCACCCCGGGGTCCCTTGTCTGCTATGGGGCGCCCCACAGCCCTATGGGGCACCCCGGGGTCCCTGTTTGCTATGGGGCGCCCCACAGCCCTCTGGGGCACCCCAGGGTCCCTGTTTGCTATGGGGCACCCCACGGAGCCCTATGGGGCACCCCGGGGTCCCTGGCTGCTATGGGGTGCCCCACGGCCCTATGGGGCATCCCGGGGTCCCTGGCTGCTATGGGGCACCCCACGGCCCTATGGGGCACTCTGAGGTCCCTGGCTGCTATGGGGTGCCCCACGGAGCGCTATGGGGCACCCCGGGGTCCCTGGCTGCTATGGGGCGCCCCACGGCCACCTTGGTCCCTATGGGGCACCCCGGGATCCCTTGTCTGCTATGGGGCGCCCCACGGAGCCCCGAGCCCCATGGGGCACCCCGGGGTCCCTGCCTGCCCTGGGGCGCCCCACGGCTCGCTGGGGGTCCCGGCACGCTCCCGGCCGCCGTGGGGCGCCCCCTAAGTGCCCCCCCCCCCCGCAGGGTGGTGATGGTGCTGGGGGCCGGGCGGGGGCCGCTGGTGAACGCGGCGCTGCGGGCGGCCCGGCAAGCGGCCCGGCGGGTGCGGGTCTACGCCGTGGAGAAGAACCCCAACGCCGTCGTCACGTGAGCCCCACGGCGCGCCCCATAGCGCCTACCACCCCCCCCGGGCTCTGGGAGGCCCCCCAGCCCCATAGAGCCTCGCTGCGGGCTGAGCCCCAGCGCTCTCGTGACACGGGTGGTGCTGCTTATGCAGCCTGTGCTGCCCCACAGCGCCCCATAGCGCCCCACGGCGTGCCCCATAGCGCCTGCCCGCGCCCCATAGCCCTCCCCGGGTTCAGGGAGGCCCCCCAGCCCCATAGAGCCTCGCTGCGGGCTGAGCCCCGGCGCTGTCGTGACACGGGTGGTGCTGCTTACGCAGCCTGCGGTGCCCCACGGCGCCCCATAGCGCCCCACGGCGTGCCCCATAGCGCCTGCCCGCGCCCCATAGCCCTCCCCGGGCTCAGGGAGGCCCCCCAGCCCCATAGAGCCTCGCTGCGGGCTGAGCCCCGGCGCTCTCGTGACACGGGTGGTGCTGCTTACGCAGCCTGTGCTGCCCCACGGCGCCCCACGGCGTGCCCCATAGCGCCTGCCCGCGCCCCATAGCCCTCCCCGGGTTCAGGGAGGCCCCCCAGCCCCATAGAGCCTCGCTGCGGGCTGAGCCCCGGCGCTGTCGTGACACGGGTGGTGCTGCTTACGCAGCCTGCGGTGCCCCACGGCGCCCCATAGCGCCCCACGGCGTGCCCCATAGCGCCTGCCCGCGCCCCATAGCCCTCCCCGGGCTCAGGGAGGCCCCCCAGCCCCATAGAGCCTCGCTGCGGGCTGAGCCCCGGCGCTCTCGTGACACGGGTGGTGCTGCTTACGCAGCCTGTGCTGCCCCACGGCGCCCCACGGCGTGCCCCATAGCGCCTGCCCGCGCCCCATAGCCCTCCCCGGGTTCAGGGAGGCCCCCCAGCCCCATAGAGCCTCGCTGCGGGCTGAGCCCCGGCGTTCTCGTGACACGGGTGGTGCTGCTTACGCAGCCTGCGGTGCCCCACGGCGCCCCATAGTGCCCCATAGCACCCCATAGCGCCCCACAGCACCCCCTAAGCCCCCCCAGGGCCCCCCCAGATCCCCCCCACCCCCTGAGCCCCCCCGCCGTCGTGACACAAGTGGCCCCATGGCACCCCACAGCGCCCCATAGCACCCATTAACGCTCCATAGCACCCCGGTAGCACCCCATAGTCTCCCATAACCCTTAGTAACACCCCATAGCGCCCCATAGCACCCCATAGCACCCCACTAAGGCCCCACAGCGCCCCATAGCACCCTAGTAATGCTTCCTAGTGCCCCATAAGCCCCCACTAACACCCCATAGTCCCCAGTAGCGCCCCATAGCGCCCCATAGCACCTCACTAATGCCCCATAGCCCCCCAGTAACAGCCTGTAGCACCCCATAGCTCCCACTAACGCTTCCTGTCGCCCCATAGCACCCCACTAACGCCCCATAGCACCCCAGTAATGCCCCTTACTGCCCCATGGCCACCCCACTAAGGCCCCATAGTGCCCCATAGCACCCCATAGCACCCCAGTAACACCCCATAATGCCCCATAGCCACCCAGTAATGATTCTTAACACCCTATAGCACCTCAGTAATGCCCCATAGCACCGCAGTAACACCCAATAGCACCCCATAGCAGCCCAATAATGCTCTGCAGTGCCCCATAGCACCCCATACCCCCCAATAAGGCCCCATAGCTCCCCACTAAGGCCCCATAGCTCCCCACTAACACCCAATAGCACCCCATAGCACCCCAGTAATGCCCTTTACTGCTCCATAGTCCCCCACTAAGGCCCCATAGCACCCCAATAACACCCTATAGCACCCCAGTAACACCCCATAGTGCCACACAACTCCCCAGTAACGCCTCCTAGCACCCCATAGCACCCCACTAACGCCCAACAGCACCCCATAGCTCCCCAATAACACCCCATAGTGCTCCATAGCCCCCCACTAAGGCCCCATAGCTCCCCATAGCCCCCCACTAAGGCCCTATAGTGCCCCGTAACTCCCCAGTAACGCCCCGTAGCACCCGCCAAGCCCCGCCGCGCGGCCCCCGGGGCGGTTGTGGGGTGCCCCATGGCCGCCCCACGGCACGGCTGTGCCCCCCAGGCTGGAGAGCTGGCAGTACGAGGAGTGGGGGGCGCAGGTGACGGTGGTGCCGCGCGACATGCGGGAGTGGCGGGCGCCCGAGGCCGCCGACCTGGTCGTCTCCGAGCTCCTGGGCTCCTTCGCCGACAACGAGCTCTCGCCCGAGTGCCTCGACGGCGCCCAGCGCTGCCTCAAGGGTCCGGGGGGGGCCTGGGGGGCCGGGGGGGGCCGTGGGGCTGGGAGAGGGGCCGGGGGGCTGGGAGGGGGGATCTGGGGCCGGGAGGGGGGATGTGGGGGGCCGTGGGGCTGGAACCGGGGCCGTGGGGGGCCGTGGGGCTGGAATCGGGGCTGTGGGGCTGGGAGGGGGGATGTGGGGCTGGGAGAGGGGCTGTGGGGCTGGAACCGGGGCTGTGGGGCTGTGGGGGGCCGTGGGGCTGGAACCGGGGCTGTGGGGCTGTGGGGGGCCGTGGGGCTGGAACCGGGGCCGTGGGGCTGGGAGGGGGGGCCGTGGGGCTGGGGACGGCAGGCTGGGGGCCGTGGGGCTGGGAGGGGGGCTGTGGGGCTGGAACCGGGGCCATGGGGCTGGGGGGGGGCCATGGGGCTGGTCCCGGCTCTGGGGCCGGCCATGGGGCTGGGACCGGGGTGCCGTGGGGCTGGATCTGGGGCTGTGGGGCTGGGATTGGGGCTCTGTGGGGCTGGTCCCAGTGCTGGGGCTGGCCGTGGGGCCGGGTGTGGGGCTCCGTGGGGCTCGCCGTGGGGCAGTGCCGTGGGTCAGGCTGACGGGGCTGCCCCACAGCGGGGGGGGTGAGCATCCCCTGCGACTACACCTCCTTCCTGGCGCCCATCTCCTCCTCCAAGCTCTACAACGAGGTGCGCGCCTGCCGCGAGCGCGACCGCGACCCCGAGGTGCGCTATGGGGCGGCTATGGGGCGGCTATAGGGTGGCTATGGGGCTCGGGGGCGGCTATGGGGCAGCCAGGGGGCTCAGGGGGCTCGCGGAGGGGTTACGAGTCGGCTGGGGGGCTCGCGGAGGGGTTATGGGGTGGCTATGGGGCGGGTATGGGTCTTGAGAGGGTTATGGGGTGGCTATGGGGCTCAGGGGTGGGTTATGGGGTGGCTATGGGGCTTGCGGGGTGGCTATGTGGTGGCTATGGGACTCGTGGAGGGGCTACAGGGTGGCTATGGGGTGGCTATGGGGCTCAGGGGTGGGTTATGGGGCGGCTATGGGGCTTGGGGGGTGACCAGGGGGCTCACGGAGGGGTTATGGGGTGGCTATGGGGCTCCTGGGGTGGCTATGGGGCTTGCAGAGGGGTTATGAGGCAGCTATGGGGCTCAGAGCATTGCTATGGGGTGGCTATGGGGCTCGGGGTGGCTATGGGGCAGCTATGGCACTCATGGGGCGACCGGGGGGCTCGCTGGGGGGTTATGGGGTGGCTATGGGGCAGCTATGGGGCTCACAGGGTGGCTATGGGGCAGCTATGGGGCTCACGGGGCGACTGGGGGGCTCGCTGGGGGGTTATGGGGTGGCTATGGGGCAGCTATGGGGCTCACAGGGTGGCTATGGGGCAGCTATGGGGCTCACGGGGCGACTGGGGGGCTCGCTGGGGGGTTATGGGGTGGCTATGGGGCAGCTATGGGGCTCACAGGGTGGCTATGGGGCAGCTATGGGGCTCACGGGGCGACCGGGGGGCTCGCTGGGGGGTTAAGGGGTGGCTATGGGGCTTGGGGGGCGGCTGTGGGGATTGCGAGGTGGCCAAAGGGCGGCTGTGGGGCTTGGGGGGCGGCCGTGGGGCGGCTGTGGGGCTGACAGGGGGGCTATAGGGCAGTTACGGAGTTCGCGGCGGGGTTGCGGGGCGGCTATGGGGCAGGCTGGGGGATCGTAGAGTGGCTATGGGGCAGCTGGGAGAACCCCGGGGGGGCCGTGGGGCGGCCGTGGGGCGGCGGCGCTGACGCGGGGGGCGGCCGTGGGGCAGGCGCAGTTCGAGATGCCCTACGTGGTGCGGCTGCACAACTTCCACCAGCTGGCCCCGCCCCAGCCCTGCTTCGCCTTCCGCCACCCCAACCCAGGTAGGGGCGGGGCCTCGGGGGGACACGCCCACCGCGGGGCGGGGCCTCGGGGACACGCCCACCGTGGGGGGGGGCCTCCCTGCCACACGCATCCCTGGGGCAGGCTCCCTGCCTGGGTGCTGTGGGGGCGGAGCTTGCTTGGCCACACCCCTTCTATGACATCACAGAGGGGCTTGTGCTTTGAATGGGGGCGTGGCCTTGCTTGTGGGGGCGTGGCCTCCCTGAGGCAGGCTCCCTGCCTGGGTGCTTTGGGGGTGGAGCTTGCTTGGCCACACCCCCTCTATGACATCACAGGGTGGTGCTCTGAATGGGGGCGTGGCCTTGCAGGTGGTGGGCGTGGCCTCCCTGAGGCAGGCTCCCTGCCTGGGTGCTTTGGGGGTGGAGCTTGCTTGGCCACACCCCCCTCCATGACATCACAGAGGGGGTGGTGCTCTGAATGGGGGCATGGCCTCGCTGCTGGTGGGCGTGGCCTCCCTGAGGCAGGCTCCCTGCCTGGGTGCTTTGGGGGTGGAGCTTGCTTGGCCACACCCCCTCCATGACATCACAGAGGAGTGGTGCTCTGAATGGGGGGTGTGGCCTCGCTGCTGGTGGGCGTGGCCTCCCTGAGGCAGGCTCCCTGCCTGGGTGCTTTGGGGGTGGAGCTTGCTTGGCCACACCCCCTCCATGACATCACAGAGGGGGTGGTGCTCTGAATGGGGGGGCGTGGCTTCACTGATGGGGCATGGTCTTCGTAGTGGGGGCGTGGCTTTGGTGGTGGTGGGCGTGGCCTCCCTGAGACAGGCTCCCTGCCTTGCTTGGCCACCCCTGTATGACATCACAGAGGGGGTGGCGCTCTGTGAATGGGGGCGTGGCTTCCCTGATGGTAGGCGTGGCTTTGCTGGTGTGGGCGTGGCTTGGTGGAGGCCCCACCCCCTGGCTGCGGAACAGCTGCGCCCTGAAGCCTGTGCGCTGCCCCCGGAAGGGGAGGGGGGGATTTGCGATGGCGTGGTGGGCGGGGCCGCTGATGTCACTGCAAGGGTGGGGCGGGCGTGGCCATGCCTGACCCCGCCCCCTGGCCCCGCCCAGACCCGGCCGGGGACAACAGCCGGTACCGGCGGCTGTCGTTCCGCGTGGAGGTGAACACGGTGCTGCACGGCTTCGCCGGCTACTTCGAGACCACCCTCTACGGCGACATCACCCTCAGTGGGGCGGGGCCCGCGGGGGGGGCGGGGCCTGAGGGGGCGGGGCCCAAGGAGGGTGTGACTAGGGGCTGGTGGGAGGTGGTGGGGAGGAGCTGGGGGGGCTCCATGGGGCGGGTGGTGGTGGGAAGGGGTGGGGCTGGAAGGGGTCATTGGGAGGGGTTGGGGGGCAGTGGGGGTCAATGGAGGCAAAAGGGGGCGGGGCTGGGTCAGTGGGGCGGGGCCAGAGGGCAGTGGGGCCCGAAGGGGGTGGGGCTTGAGGGGGTGGGGCCCGTGGGTGGGGTTTGGGGTGGGGCAGAGCTGGGGGGCGATGGGAGGGGGTCAATGGGAGCCAATGGGAGGAGTTGGGGGGCGGCGGGGGTCAATGGGGGCGGAAGGGGGCAGGGCTGCATCAGTGGGGCAGGGCCAGGGGGTGGTGGGGCCCAAAGGGGGCAGGGCTGGGGGGTCATTGGGGCGGGGCCGGGGGGCGGCGGGGTCAGGGGTCGCGTGCCGCCCCCCAGGTATCCGCCCGGAGACCCACTCGCCGGGGATGTTCTCCTGGTTCCCCATCTTCTTCCCCATCAAGGTACCGGGCGGGGCCCCGCGGCCGCCATCTTGGGGCCTCGGGGTGGGGGCTGCCATCTTGGGGCCTTGAGGTGGGGGCTGCCATCTTGGGGCTTTGGGGGGGGCAGCCATCTTGGGGCCTTGGTGTGGGGGCCGCCATCTTGTGGCCTCTGGGTGGGGGTGGCCATCTTGGGGTCTTGATGTGGGGGCTGCCATCTTGGGGCCTCTGGGTGGGGGCTGCCATCTTGGGGCCTTGGTGTGGGGATGGCCATCTTGGGGCCTTGAGGTGGGGGCTGCCATCTTGGGGCTTTGGGGGGGGGGCAGCCATCTTGGGGCCTTGGTGTGGGGGCTGCCATCTTGTGGCCTCTGGGTGGGGGTGGCCATCTTGGGGTCTTGATGTGGGGGCTGCCATCTTGGGGTCTTGGCATGGGGGCTGCCATCTTGGGGCCTCGGAGTGGGGGTGGCTATCTTGGGGCTTTGGGGTGGGGGCCGCCATCTTGTGGCCTCTGGGTGGGGGTGGCCATCTTGGGGTCTTGATGTGGGGGCTGCCATCTTGGGGTCTTGGCATGGGGGCTGCCATCTTGGGGCCTCGGAGTGGGGGTGGCTATCTTGGGGCCTTGGGGTGAGGGCTGCCATCTTGGGGTCTTGCCGTGGGGGTGGCCATCTTGGGGCCTCTGGGTGGGGGCTGCCATCTTGGGGTCTTGGTGTGGGGATGGCCATCTTGGGGCCTGGGTGTGGGGGCTGCCATCTTGGGGTCTTGGGGCAAGGGTGGCCATCTTGGGGCCTGGGTGTGGGGGCTGCCATCTTGGGGTCTTGGGGCAAGGGTGGCCATCTTGGGCTTGGCGGGAGAGGGGCCATCTTGGGGCCTTGGCGGGCGGGCGGCCATTTTGGGGGGCGGCACCTGAGGCGCCCCGCGCCCCTCCCGCAGCAGCCGCTGGCGGTGCGGGCCGGCGAGGAGGTGGCGGTGGCCTTCTGGCGCTGCGCCACGGCCAAGAAGGTGTGGTACGAGTGGGCGGTGACGGCGCCCGCCTGCTCCGCCCTGCACAACCCCACCGGCCGCTCCTACACCATCGGCCTCTGAGCCCCAATAAAGCCTCTCCCACCCGCCCCCCGCCTCGCCGCCATCTTGGGGGCCATCTTGGGGGGGGGCGGAGCCGACGGGGAGGGGGTTGGTGTGAGGGACGCCATCTTCTCCCCCCACACAACGTCCCCGCACCCTGTAGGGGGTGGCGGCAGCCATCTTGGATGGGGAAAGGGGGGGGGGGGAGCGTGAGGGCGGCCATCTTAGCGCAGGGGTTTCCCCCCCTCCTTGCGGGCCAGGCCGTGTTGCCATGGCAACACCCCCCCCCGCCGGGGGTAGAGGTCACGGGAAGACGTTCGTCCCCCGCCCTCCTCAGCCAATCGGCGCTCGGAGCCGCGCCGCCCGGGGCCAATCAGCGGCGAGCGGGCCGCAGCCAATCAGGCGCGCCCTCGGCCGCTCGGCGCCCGCCTCCTCCCGGCGCGGCCAATCGGGGCTCCGCGCTCCGCGCTGCCTCACACCGCCCCACTCCGCTGCGCCGCGGCGCCCCGCCTCCCCCGCGCGGCTCGGCCAATAGGCGCGGGCCGCCCCGCCTCCTCCCGGCGCGCCGCGCCCAATCAGCGGCGGCGCCGGCGTCAACACGCCCGCCCCCCTCCTCCTCCCCCGCCCCTCCCGCCGCCGCGCGGGCCGCGGCCAATGGGCGGGCGGCGGGGGCGGGGCGCGGCGCGCGCCTGCGCGGCGGCGGGGCACGGGGGGGGGGAAGGTTCTGGAGGCCGCCGCCATCTTAGCGCCGCGTCCGGCCGCCGCCGCCGCCGCCGCCGCGAGCCGAGGAGGGCGGGTGAGCGCCGCGCCGCGGGGGGGGCGTCACGGGCCCGGGGGTGACGTCAGCGCCGGCGCGGGGCCGGGGGGGGGGCGCGCGGGGGGGGGAAGAGCGGCGGGAGTGGGGGGGAGACGCCGCGAGCTGAAGGAAGGGGGGGGGAAGGGAGGCGAGTGCGCCTGCGCGGGGCTGCGCCCCCGCCGCGCCGCCCGGGGGCGGGGCCGCGCCGCGAGGGGGCGGGGCCGCGCCGGGAAGGGGCGGGGCCAGGGCGCCGCCGGGGAGGGGGGGGGGAGGCGGTGTTCGCGGGGAAGGGGCGGGGCTTAGGCCGCCGGAGGGGGCGGGGCCTCGGCGACAGGGTCCGGCGGGCGGGGCGGGGCCTCGGGGAGGGGGCGGGGCTTGGGGTGCCCCCTGCCCTGAGGTGAAGGGGTCTGGGTGAGGGGGCGGGGCTACGGGGCAGGGGGCGGGGCTTGGGGGAGCAGGGGCGGGGCTTGGGTGCCCCCCTGCTGTGGGGGGGGGGGGGGCTGTTCCAGGGCGGGTTTCCCGAGCGGGTGGGGGGCTGCGGGGAGAGGGGGGGGCGCCTCCGTTTTGGGGTGAAACGCGGCGATTTTGGCTCTGCTGATGACGTCATTTCCCCCCCCCCCTCCCTCCGCACAGGAAGCGCCCGGGAGCCGCGCCAGCGCCGGGGGGCCGCCCCCCACCGCGGGCCCGACATGGAGCCGGGGGGCTCCAACCCGCTGCAGGACCCGGTGAGGCGGGGGGGGGCGACATCACACGGGGGCGATGACATCACGCAGGGGGCGATGACGTCACACCGGGGGGGTGACACGGGGCTGACGCCACCCCCTGTCCCCCCCCCCCCAGGCCCAGGCGGACGCCATGACGTCGGACGACTTCGACATCGTCATCGAGGCCATGCTGGAGGCGCCCTACAAGAAGGAGGAGGTGGGGGGGCCGCGCGGCGCCGCTTCGGGGTGAATTCGGGGGCTTTTGGGGCCGCTTCCAAGCCCTGAGGTCCCTTAGAGCGATTTGGGGTCGTTCCCAGGCGTTTTGGGGTCATTCCCAGGGATTTGGGGCCATTTCAAGCCTTTTAGGGGGTCATTTTAGGAGATGGATGTTTGTTAGAAGGGACTTGGATCCTCTTCAGATGTTTGAGGTCACCGCTCAAGATTTGGGGCCGCTTCAAGGGTTTTTGGGGTTGTTTCGGCAGTGCTGAGTCCCTTAGAGGGGATTTGGGTCATTTTTAGGGCATTTGGGGTCGTTCTGAGGGATCCGGGGCTGCTTTGAGGGTTTTGGGGGTTGTTTTGGGAGCATTGGGATGTTTTGGAAAGGACTTGGATAATCTCAAAGTGTTTGCGATGTTTGTGTGGATTTTGGGTTACTTGAAGTGTTTTTTGCATGATTTCAACAATATTGGATTGCTTAAAGGTGATTTGGGTCATTTTTAGGGTTTTTGGAGTCATCTTTAAGGACTTGGGGCCATTTTGAGGGGTTTTGGGAGTCATTTTAGGAGAATTGAGATCTTTTGGAAAAGACTTGGATGTTTTTGAAGTGTTGGGGGTGTTCTTTGGGATTTTTGGGTGGCTCAAGACGCTTTTGGGGTTATTTTAGAAGCATTGAGGTCCTTTAGAGAGAATTTCAGTTGTTTTGAGGTATTTTGTGCTCATTGCTATGGATTTGGAGCCATTTTGAGGCTTTTTGAGGTCATTTTAAGAGAATTGAGCTACTTTAGAAAAAACTAGTGTGATCTTGAAGTGTTGGGATCGTTCTTAGGGTTTTGGGGCCGCTTCAAGGCTTTTGGGGTGATTTCAAGGGTTTTGGGGGTCGTTTCAGCAGAATTGAGGTCCTTTAGAAGACATTTGAATCATTTTTAGGTATTTTGGGGCCATTCCTGTGAATTTGGGGCTATTTGGGGGCTTTTGGGGGTCGTTTCAGGAGCACTGAGATCCCTTGGACGGGACTTGCGTCATCTTTAGGCGTTTAGGCTCGTTTGTAGGGTTTTGGGGCCACTTTGAGCGTTTTTGGGGTCAGTTCAGCAGCATTGAGGTCTCTCCGAGATGATTTTGCTCATTTTCGGGCAGTTGGGGTCATTCTTAGGAATTTGGGGCGATTTCAGTGCTTTTTGGGGACCATTTCAGGAGCATCGTGGCTGTTAGAGCAGCATTGAGACGTATTTAGGAATTTTGGGGTCATTTTTTGTCATTTGGGGCTGTTTAAAACGATTTTTCCGCCTGTTGGGTCTGGGGGGGGGGGGCGGCTTGGGGGGGCACCCGAAGGCGTTTGGGAGGTTTCGGGGGCAATTTAACCTTTTCTAAAGGAATTTTGGGGCCGTTTCTCGCGTTTGGGGGTTCCGGGGGAGGGGTTTGGGCGTAAAAAAGGGGATTTTGGCCCCCCCCCCCCCGCGGCTCTGACGTCTCCGTCCCCCCCCCAGGCGCAGCCCGGCCCCTCCAAGGTGCCGACCGAGGCCCCCGCGGCGCAGGTGAGGCGGGGGGCGGTTTTGGGGTCCGGGGGGTGGTTTTGGGGTCCGGGGGGTGGTTTTGGGGTCCGGGGGGCGGTTTTGGGGTCCGGGGGGCGGTTTTGGGGGGCGGGGGGTGATTTTGGGGTGCAGGGGGTGGTTTTGGGGTCCGGGGGGCAGTTTTGGGGGGCGGGGGGGCGGTTTTGGGGGGCGGGGGGTGGTTTTGGGGGGCGGGGGGTGATTTTGGGGTGCGGGGGGGTCTCACCGCCGTCCCCCCCCCCCCACAGCAGCCGGCGGAGGAGCAGAACAAGGAGGCCAAGAAGGAGAGCGGGAGCAGCAGCGGGAGCAGGTCAGCTCCGGGGGCGATTCCCGCAGTTTGGGGGGCGATTCCCGCGATTTGGGGACGATTCCCGCGATTTGGGGACGATTCCCGCAATTCGGGGCAATTCCCGCAATTCGGGGGCAATTCACGCAGTTCTGGAAGCGATTCCTGCGGTTTTGGGGCGACTCCCACGATTTGGGGGCAATTCCTGCGGTTTTGGGGGACAATTCCCACAGTTTTGGGGTGATTCCCACACTTTGGGGACAATTCCTGCAATTTGGGGCAATTCCCACGATTTGGGGGCAATTCCCACAATTTGGGGGCGATTCCCACAGTTTTAGGGGCGATTCCCATAATTTGAGGGCGATTCCCGCAGTTTTGGGGGCAATTCACGCAGCTTTGCGGGCGATTCCCATGGTTTTGGGGGCGATTCCCACGGTTTTGGGACAATTCCTGGAGTTTTGGGGCAATTCCCATGATTTAGGGACGATTCCCACAGTTTTAGGGGTGATTTCCACAATTTGGGGGCTATTCCCGCAGTTCTGGGGGCAATTCCCGCAGTTTTGGGGCGATTCCTGCGGTTTTGGGACAATTCCCACAATTTGGGGACAATTCCCACAGTTTTGGGGACGATTCCCACGGTTTCGGGGGCAGTTGGGCGGCAGCGAGGGGCTTCGGAGCAGAAAGGGGCGACAGCGGCATCGGGGGCCGGGAGGGATTTGGGGCGGGATTAGCCGATTTTCACAAAAGCAACAAAAGCCGTTTTCAGGATTATTGGAGGGATTTGGGGCATAATAAGGTTTTTGGCGGGGACTGGGGATTTTGGGGGGGAAATTGGGGGGTTTGGGGGCGGGGAGCAGTCCGGGGGGTGCTGGGAGCTTCCGCGGCAGAGCAGCGCGGGGGTTTTGGGGGGAAACCAGGGATTTTTGGGGGCGTCCGAGACCGGGGGGGGCTCTGGGGGGGGGTGGGTCAATTTGGGTCGAATCGGGGCCGTTTTGGGTCGCCGGTGCTGACCCCGTCGCCGACAGCAGCAGGAAGAAGAGGAGCCGGAGCCGCAGCCGGAGCCGTGACCACAGACACAGGTAGAGTGACGCCAGGGGTCCCGCGGTGACACCGAGGGTCTCGTGGTGACACTGAGGGTCCCACGGTGACATCAAGGGTCCCGTGGTGACATCAGGGGTCTTGTGGTGACGTTGACAGTCCCGCGGTGACGCTG
This sequence comes from Dromaius novaehollandiae, assembly GCF_036370855.1. Lineage (NCBI taxonomy): Eukaryota > Metazoa > Chordata > Aves > Casuariiformes > Dromaiidae > Dromaius > Dromaius novaehollandiae. The sequence goes on from NC_088135.1 coordinate 527,446, forward strand.
ACAGTCCCATGGTGACACCAAGGGTCCCACGATGATGCTGAAAGTCTCACGGTGACACTGAGAGTCTCAGGGTGACAGTGAGAGTCCCGTGGTGCCACCAAGGGTCTCGCGGTGACGTTGTCAGTCTTGTGGTGATACTAACAGTCTGACGGTGACACCAAGAATCCTGTAGTGACACTGAGAGTCCCACGGTGACACCAAGGATGCCGTGGTGACATTGAGAGTCCCACAGTGATGCCGAAGGTCCCACGGTGACACCAAGGGTCCCGTGGTGGCACTGAGAGTCTCTTGGTGACACTGAGGAGCCCATGGTGACACCAAGGGTCCCACAATGACATTGAGAATCCCGTGGTGACACCAAAGGTCTCACGATGACACTGAGAGTGCCATGGTGATGCCAAGGGTCCCGTGGTGACGTTGACGGTCTTTTGGTGACACTGACACTGTCCCGGTGACACCGAGGGTCCCGTGGTGACACTGAGAGTTTCGGGGTGACACTGAGAGTCCCGTGGTGACACTGAGGGTGCCATGGTGACACCAAGGGTCCCACAATGACACTGAGAGTCCCGTGGTGACTCTAAGGGTCTTGTGGTGACACTGAGGGTCCCACGGCGACACCAAGGATCCCACGGTGACACTGAGAGTCCCGTGGCGATGCCAAGGGTCCCGTGGTGACGTTGACAGTGTCGCGGTGACACCAAAGGTCTCACAGTGACACCGAGGGTCCCGTGGTGACACTGAGAGTCTCATGGTGACACCAAGGGTCCCGTGGTGACATCGAGGGTCCCATGGTGACACTGAGAGTCCCATGGGGATGCTCAAGGTCTCGTGGTGACACCAAGGGTCCTGTGGTGACACCGAGGGTCCTATGGTGACACTGAGAGTCTCATGGTGACACCAAGGGTTCCGTGGTGACACCGAGGGTCCTGTGGTGACACTGAGAGTCTCATGGTGACACTGAGAGTCCCATGGTGACACCGAGGGTCCTGTGGTGACACTGAGAGTCCCATGGTGACACCAAGGGTGCCGTGGTGACACTGAGGGTCCCGTGGTGACACTGAGAGTCTCATGGTGACACTGAGAGTCTTGGGGTGACAGTGAGAGTCCCATGGTGCCACCAAGGGCCTCGCGGTGACGTTGTCAGTCTTGTGGTGACACTAACAGTCTCACGGTGACACCAAGAATCCTGTAGTGACACTGAGAGTCCCACGGTGACACCAAGGATGCCGTGGTGACATTGAGAGTCCCACAGTGATGCCGAAGGTCCCACGGTGACACCAAGGGTCCGGTGGTGGCACTGAGAGTCTCTTGGTGACACTGAGGAGCCCATGGTGACACTGAGAGTCCCGTGGCGATGCCAAGGGTCCCGTGGTGACGTTGACAGTCTTGCGGTGACACCGAGGGTCCCGTGGTGACACTGAGAGTCTCCTGGTGACACCAAGGGTCCCGTGGTGACACCGAGGGTCCCGTGGTGACACTGAGGGTCCCGTGGTGACACTGAGAGTCTCGTGGTGACACCAAGGGTCCCGTGGTGACATCGAGGGTCCCATGGTGACACTGAGAGTCCCATGGGGATGCTCAAGGTCTCGTGGTGACACCAAGGGTCCCGTGGTGACACCGAGGGTCTTGTGGTGACATTGAGAGTCTCATGGCGACGCTGAGAGTCCTGTGGTGACACCGAGGGTCCTGTGGTGATGTTGACAGTCTTGCGGTGACACTGACAGTCTCACGGTGACACCAAGGGTCCCGTGGTGACACTGAGAGTCTCATGGTGACACTGAGAGTCCCATGGTGACACCGAGGGTCCTATGGTGACACTGAGAGTCTCATGGTGACACCAAGGGTCCCGTGGTGACACTGAGGGTCCCGCGGTGATGCTGAGAGTCTCGTGGTGACACCAAGGGTCCCGTGGTGACACTGAGAGTCTCATGGTGACACTGAGAGTCTTGTGGTGACACTGAGAGTCCCGTGGTGACGTTGACAGTCTTGCAGTGACACTGACAGTCTCGTGGTGACACCAAGGGTCCCGTGGTGACACTGAGAGTCCCATGGTGACACTGAGGGTCCCATGGTGACGTTGACAGTGTTGCGGTGACACTGACAGTCTCCCGGTGACACCGAGGGTCCCGTGGTGACACCGAGGTTCCCGCGGTGACGCTGAGAGTCCCGCGGTGACGCCGAGGCTCCCGCGGTGACACCGCTTCCCCCCCGCAGCCGGAGCCGGGACCGGGACAGGGACCGGCGTCGCCGGAGCCGCAGCCGGGAGCGCCGGAGCCGCCACCGCAGCCGCAGCCGGGAGCGCCGGCGGGGCAGCCGGTCCCGCAGCCGGGAGCGCCGGCGGGAGGAGAGAGCCCGGTGACGCGGCCCCGGCGCGGCCCCAGCGTCCCCAACCTGTCCCCAACGGCCCCAACGTGTCCCCAAGGGCCCCAGCGCATCCCCAATGTCCCCAACACATCCCCAGCGCGTCCCCAACGTCCCCAGCACGTCCCCAGCGTCCCCAACGGCCCGAATGCATTCCCAATGTCCCCAACACATCCCCAGCGTGTCCCCAACGTGCCCAGCGCGTCCCCAACGCATTCCCAACGTCCCCAGCGCGTCCCCAACGGCCCCAACATCCCCAACGCGGCCCCAGCAGCCCCAGCACATCCCCAACGTCCCCAACGTGTCCCCAATGTCCCCAACGTCCCCAGCACGTCCCCAACATCCCGAATGCATTCCCAATGTCCCCAACACATCCCCAGCGTGTCCCCAACGTGCCCAGCGCGTCCCCAACACATTCCCAACGTCCCCAGCGCGTCCCCAACGTCCCCCACATCCCCAACGCGGCCCCAGCAGCCCCAGCACATCCCCAACGTCCCCAACGTGTCCCCAATGTCCCCAACGTCCCCAGCACGTCCCCAACGTCCCGAATGCATTCCCAATGTCCCCAACACATCCCCAGCGTGTCCCCAGCGGCCCCAGCACGTCCCCAACGTGTCCCCAACAGCCCCAACATCCGCAACGTGTCCCCAGCGCGTCCCCAACACGTCCCCAGTGTCCCCAACGTCCCCAACACATCCTCAGCGTCCCCAACGCATTCCCAATGTCCCCAAAGCCTCCCCAACGGCCCCAACGCGTCCCCAATGTCCCCAGCGCGTCCCCAATGTCCCCAACACGTCCCCAACGCATCCCCAACGGCCCCAACACATCGCCAACATCCCCAATGCGTCCCCAACACGTCCCCAACGCATCTCCAACTTGCCCAACACGTCCCCAGCGCGTCCCCAATGTCCCCAACGCGTCCCCAATGTCCCCAACGTCCCCAACGCGTCCCCAATGTCCCCAGTGCATCCCCAATGCGTCCCCACCGCGTCCCTGCTGCTTTTGGGGCAAAATCCGGCGTTTTTCTCCCCGTTTCTATCTGCTTTTCGCCCGCTCTGGCCCCCATGGTGTCCTCTTGGCCACCCTGACCCCCATGGTGTCCCCTTGACCCCCATGGTGTCCCCTCAGCCCCCCCCGACCCCCATCATGTCCCCCCCGGCCCCCATGGTGTCCCCACAGCCCCCCTGACCCCCATCATGTCCCCCCCGGCCCCCATGGTGTCCCCACAGCCCCCCTGACCCCCATCATGTCCCCCCCGACCCCCATGATGTCCCCACAGCCCCCCCGACCCCCATCATGTCCCCCCCGGCCCCCATGGTGTCCCCACGGCCCCCCTGACCCCCATCATGTCCCCCCCGGTCCCCATGATGTCCCCACAGCCCCCCTGACCCCCATCATGTCCCCCCCGGCCCCCATGGTGTCCCCACGGCCCCCCTGACCCCCATCATGTCCCCCCTGGCCCCCATGGTGTCCCCACAGCCCCCCCGACCCCCGTGCTGTCACCTTGACCCCCATGGTGTCCCCTCGGCCCCCCCCCCGACCCCCATGGTGTCCCCACAGCCCCCCCGACCCCCGTGCTGTCACCTTGACCCCCATGGTGTCCCCTCGGCCCCCCCCCGACCCCCATGGTGTCCCCCCCGGCCCCCCCGACCCCCGTGCTGTCACCTTGACCCCCATGGTGTCCCCTCGGCCCCCCTGACCCCCATGGTGTCCCCCCGGCCCCCATGGTGTCCCCACGGCCCCCCCGACCCCCGTGCTGTCACCTTGACCCCCATGGTGTCCCCTCGGCCCCCCCCCGACCCCCATGGTGTCCCCCCCGGCCCCCCTGACCCCCATCTCCTCCCCCCAGGCGCCGCTTCGGCCACAGCAAGAGCCCTCTCTACCGGGAGAAGAGCCCCGTGCGGTGAGTCGGGGGGCGGGGGGGGGACACCGGGGGGGCGGGGGGGGGGGGACGCGGAGGTGACACCTCCACCGACGTCCCCTCCCCGGCAGGGAGCCGCTGGGCAGCCTGAGCCCCGAGGAGCGCGACGCCCGCACCGTCTTCTGCATGCAGCTGGCCGCCCGCATCCGCCCCCGCGACCTCGAGGACTTCTTCTCCGCCGTGGGCAAGGTGAGGGCGGCCCCGGGGCCACCGACGCGTCCCCGAGGGCCACCGACGCGTCCCCAGGCCCGGAGCTGCCTCGTGGTCTCCTCCCCGGGGCCGCCGTCCCGTTTCTGGGACCGCCGGCCACCTCGTGTCACCCCCGTGGTCTCCTCTTTGGGGCCACTGTCCTGTTTCTGGGACCGTCGGCCACTTCGTGTCACCCCCGTGGTCTCCTTTCTGGGGCCACCGTCCCGTTTCTGGGAGCATCAGCCACGTTTTGTCACTCCTGTGGTCTGCTCCCTGGTGCCACCATCCCATTTTTGGGACCATCAACCATCTCGTGTCACCCCTGTGGTCTCCTTTCTGGGGCCACCATCCCGTTTCTGGGACCGTTGGCCACCTCGTGTCACCCCCGTGGTCTCCTTTCTGGGGCCACCATCCCGTTTTTGGGAGCATCAGCCACGTTTTGTCACTCCTGTGGTCTGCTCCCTGGTGCCACCATCCCATTTTTGGGACCATCAACCATCTCGTGTCACCCCTGTGGTCTCCTTTCTGGTGCCACCATCCCGTTTTTGGGACCATCAACCATCTCGTGTCACCCCTGTGGTCTCCTTTCTGGGGCCACCATCCCGTTTTTGGGACCATCGGCCACCTCGTGTCACCCTCATGGTCCTCTCTTTGGGGCCACCATCCTGTTTTTGGGACCATCGGCCACCTCGTGTCACCCTCATGGTCCTCTCTTTGGGGCCACCATCCCGTTTTTGGGACCATCGGCCACCTCGTGTCACCCTCATGGTCCTCTCTTTGGGGCCACCATCCTGTTTTTGGGACCATCAGCCACCTCGTGTCACCGTTGTGGTCTCCCTGGTGCCACCATCCCATTTTTGGGAGCATCGGCCACCTCGTGTCACCCCCGTGGTCTCTTCTTTGGGGCCACCATCCCATTTTTGGGAGCATCAGCCACGTTTTGTCACTCCTGTGGTCCGCTCCCTGGTGCCACCATCCCATTTTTGGGACCATCAACCATCTCGTGTCACCCCTGTGGTCTCCCTGGTGCCACCATCCTGTTTTTGGGACCATCGGCCACCTCGTGTCACCCCTGTGGTCTCCCTGGTGCCACCATCCCATTTCTGGGACCATCAACCACTTTTGTGTCACCTCTGTGGTCCCCTGACACCTCCCCGAGACGTCCGGTCCCCTCCGTGGGGCCACCAAGCCCCTCGTGTCCCCTCTCTGGGTCTCCTCGTCCCCTCCTTGGCGTCTCCAGCCACGTCGTGTCCTTCTGGTGGCATTTTGGGGACACTTGGGCAACTCGTGGCACTGTCATGGTCACCCTAGTCCGCTCCCAAAGGCCGCTGTCACCTCCCTGGTGCCACCATCCCGTTTTTGGGACCATCAACCACCTCGTGTCACCGCTGTGGTCTCCTCCCTGGTGCCACCATCCCGTTTTTGGGACCATCGACCACCTTCGTGTCACCCCCGTGGTCCCCTGACGCCCCCCCGAGACCTCCGGTCCCCTCCGTGGGGCCACCAAGCCCCTCACGTGTCCCCCCGGCGCGGTGACGTCCCCTCGTGTCCCCCCCTCCTCTCCGGCAGGTGCGGGACGTGCGGATCATCTCGGACCGCAACTCGCGGCGCTCCAAGGGCATCGCCTACGTGGAGTTCTGCGAGATCCAGTCGGTGCCCCTGGCCATCGGCCTCACCGGCCAGCGCCTCCTCGGCGTGCCCATCATCGTCCAGGCCTCCCAGGTGGGCCGCCGTGGGGCTGGGGAGGCCGCCGTGGGGCTGGGGAGGCTGCTATGGGGCTGGGGCGCCCCAGGGGGATCACGAACAGGAGGTGGTTCTGATGGGGCAGCATCTTCTTGGGGTGCCCGTCATCATCCAGGCTTCCTAGGTGGGCTGCTATGGGGCTGGGGAGGCTGCTATGGGGCTGGAGGAGCTGCTGTGGGGCTGGGGGAGCTGCTATGGGGCTGGGAAAGCCACCATGGGGCTGGGGGACCCCAGGGGGATCACGAACAGGAGGTGGTTCTGGTGGGGCAGCATCTCCTCGGGGTGTCCGTCATCATCCAGGCTTCTTAGGTGGGCTGCTATGGGGCTGGGGAGGCCGCTATGGGGCTGGAGGAGCTGCTGTGGGGCTGGGGGGGCTGCTATGGGGCTGGGAAGGCTGCTATGGGGCTGGGGCGCCCCAGGGGGATCCCGAACAGGAGGTGGTTGTGATGGGGCAGCATCTCCTCGGGGTGTCCATCATCATCCAGGCTTCTTAGGTGGGCCGCCATGGGGCTGGGGAGGCCGCTGTGGGGCTGGAGGAGCTGCTGTGGGGCTGGGGGGGGCAGCTATGGGGCTGGGAAGGCTGCTGTGGGGCTGGGGCGCCCCAGGGGGATCACGAACAGGAGGTGGTTGTGATGGGGCAGCATCTCCTTGGAGTGTCCATCATCATCCAGGCCTCCCAGTTGGGCCTCTATGGGGCTGGGGGAGCTGCTGTGGGGCTGAGGAGGCCGCTATGGGGCTGGGGAGGCTGCTATGGGGCTGGGGAGCCGCCGTGGGGCTGGGGCAACTCAGGGCCATCACGAACAGGAGGTGGTTGTGATGGGGCAGCATCTCCTCGGGGTGCCCGTCATCATCCAGGCCTCCCAGTTGGGCCGCCGTGGTGCTGGGGGAGATGCTGTGGGGCTGGGGGGGCTGCTATGGGGCTGGGGAGGCCGCTATGGGGCTGGGGCGCCCCAGGGCCATCACGAACAGGAGGTGGTTCTGATGGGGCAGCATCTCCTCGGGGTGCCCGTCATCATCCAGGCTTCTTAGGTGGGCTGCTATGGGGCTGGGGAGGCCGCTATGGGGCTGGAGGAGCTGCTGTGGGGCTGGGGAGGCCGCTATGGGGCTGGGGCGCCCCAGGGCCATCACGAACAGGAGGTGGTTCTGATGGGGCAGCATCTCCTCGGGGTGCCCATCATCGTCCAGCCCTCCCAGTTGGGCCGCCATGGGGCTGGGGAGGCCGCTATGGGGCCGGCTCTCGCCGGCGGCCGCCGTGGGGCAGCGGGGCCCCCGCCCTGACCCCCGTGCCGTCCCCGCAGGCGGAGAAGAACCGGCTGGCGGCCATGGCCAACAACCTGCAGAAGGGCAGCGGCGGCCCCATGCGCCTCTACGTCGGCTCCCTCCACTGCAACATCACCAAGGAGATGCTGCGCGGCATCTTCGAGCCCTTCGGCAAGGTGCCCGGGGCGACGCGGGGACGCGGGGACACAGCTGGGCCACCGGGACCTCGTTAGGGGCCACCGGGACCTCGTTAGGGGCCGTGGAGCACGAGTCGGGGCGTGGGGATGGCGTTGGGGGGACGCGGGGACGGAGTGGGGTCACGGGGACGCGGTTTGGGGGACGTAAGGACACATTTGGGTCACGGGGACACAGTTTGGGTGACATAAGGACACATTTGGGTCATGGAGACAGTTTCGGGGACATAAGGACACATTTGGGTCACAGAGACACAGTTTGGGGGACATAAGGGCACGTTTGGGTCACGGGGACACAGTTTGGGGGACATAAGGACACATTTGGGTCACAGAGACGCGGTTTGGGGGATGTAGGGACACATTTGGGTCACAGAAACGCAGTTTGGGGGACATAAGGACACGTTTGGGTCACGGGGACGTGGTTTGGGGGACGTAAGGACACATTTGGGTCACAGAGACACGGTTTGGGGGACGTAAGGACACGTTTGGGTCACAGAGACGCAGTTTGGGGGACATAAGGACACATTTGGGTCATGGGGACACAGTTTGGGGGACGTAAGGACACGTTTGGGTCACAGAGACACGGTTTGGGGGACGTAAGGACACATTTGGGTCATGGGGACACAGTTTGGGGGACGTAAGGACACGTTTGGGTCACGGGGACACGGTTTGGGGGACGTAAGGACACATTTGGGTCACAGAGACACGGTTTGGGGGACATAAGGACACATTTGGGTCATGGGGACGCAGTTTGGGGGAGATAAGGACACATTTGGGTCACAGAGACACGGTTTGGGGGACGTAAGGACACGTTTGGGTCACGGGGACGCGGTTTGGGGGACGTAAGGACACGTTTGGGTCACAGAGACGCAGTTTGGGGGATGTAAGGACACGTTTGGGTCACGGGGACACAGTTTGGGGGACATAAGGACACGTTTGGGTCACAGAGACACGGTTTGGGGGACGTAAGGACACATTTGGGTCACGGGGACGCGGTTTGGGGGACATAAGGACACATTTGGGTCACAGAGACACGGTTTGGGGGATATAAGGACACATTTGGGTCACAGAGACATGGTTTGGGGGACATAAGGACACATTTGGGTCACGGGGACACAGTTTGGGGGACGTAAGGACACATTTGGGTCACAGAGACGCAGTTTGGGGGACGTAAGGACACATTTGGGTCACGGAGACGCAGTTTGGGGGAAATAAAGGCACGTTTGGGTCATGGAGATACAGTGTGGGGGACATAAGGAGACAGGTCACGGGGACACCTTTTAGGGGACGTAGGGACACGGGTCATGGTGACGTAGTTGGAGGACGTGGGACACAGTTGGGTCACAGGGACACAATTTGGGGGACATAGGGACAAAATTGGGTGTTGGGGACACAGTTGAGGGCCCTAAGGAGACATTTGGGTCCTGGGGACCCGGTTTGAGGTCCCCGGGGACAAAATTGGGTGTTGAGGACATGGTTGAGGGCCCTAAGGAGACGTTTGGGTCCTGGGCACCCGGTTTGAGGTCCCCGGGGACAAAATTGGGTGTTGGGGACGCAGTTGAGGGCCCTAAGGAGACATTTGGGTCCTGGGCACCCGGTTTGAGGTCCCTGGGGACAAAATTGGGTGTTGGGGACGCAGTTGAGGGCCCTAAGGAGACGTTTGGGTCCTGGGGTCAAAATTGGGTGGTGGGGACACGGTTGAGGGCCCTAAGGAGACATTTGGGTCCTGGGCACCCGGTTTGAGGTCCCTGGGGACAAAATTGGGTGTTGGGGACGCAGTTGAGGGCCCTAAGGAGACATTTGGGTCCTGGGGACCCAGTTTGAGGTCCCCAGGGATAAAATTGGGTGTTGGGGACACGGTTGAGGGCCCTAAGGAGACATTTGGGTCCTGGGGACCCGGTTTGAGGTCCCTGGGGACAAAATTGGGTGTTGAGGACACGGTTGAGGGCCCTAAGGAGACATTTGGGTCCTGGGGACCCGGTTTGAGGTCCCTGGGGACAAAATTGGGTGTTGGGGACACAGCTGAGGGCCCTAAGGAGACATTTGGGTCCTGGGGACCCGGTTTGAGGCCCCCAGGGACAAAATTGGGTGTTGGGGATGCAGTTGAGGGCCCTAAGGAGACATTTGGGTCCTGGGGACCCGGTTTGAGGTCCCTGGGGACAAAATTGGGTGTTGGGGACACGGTTGAGGGCCCTAAGGAGACGTTTGGGTCCTGGGGACCCGGTTTGAGGTCCCCGGGGACAAAATTGGGTGTTGGGGACACGGTTGAGGGCCCTAAGGAGACATTTGGGTCCTGGGGACCCGGTTTGAGGTCCCTGGGGACAAAATTGGGTGTTGGGGACACGGTTGAGGGCCCTAAGGAGACGTTTGGGTACTGGGGTCAAAATTGGGTGGTGGGGAGGCGATTTGAGGACCATAGGGACAAAATTGGGTGTTGAGGACACGGTTGAGGGCCCTAAGGAGACATTTGGGTCCTGGGCACCCGGTTTGAGGCCCCCAGGGACAAAATTGGGTGGTGGGGACACGGTTGAGGGCGTTAAGGAGACATTTGGGTCCTGGGCACCCGGTTTGAGGTCCCTGGTGACAAGATTGGGTGGTGGGGACGCGGTTTGAGGACCATAGGGACAAGACGGGGCGTTGGGGACGCGGCCGGGACCCCCCACCGCCGCCCCCGACCCCCTTCCCCTGGCTCCCCGCGGCAGATCGACAGCATCGTGCTGATGCGGGACCCCGACACCGGGCAGTCCAAGGGCTACGGCTTCATCACGGTGAGTGGCCCGTGCCCTTCCGCCTGACGCCGCGGTGACGCCGCCGCGGTGACGCCGCCGCGGTGACGCCGTCGCGGTGACGCCCGCAGTTCGCCGAGGCCGAGTGCGCCCGCCGGGCCCTGGAGCAGCTCAACGGCTTCGAGCTGGCCGGCCGCCCCATGCGCGTGGGGCAGGTCACCGAGCGCCTCGACGGCACCACCGACATCACCTTCCCCGAGGGCAACGAGGAGGCCGAGCTGGCCGGGGCCACCGGGCGCCTCCAGCTCATGGCCAAGCTGGCCGAAGGTGCGGCGGCGGCCGGGGGGGCCGGGAGGGCCGTGGGGCCGGGCTCGCCGTGGGGCCGGGCTCGCCGTGGGGCCGGCGGCCTCCTTAGGGGACCTCTGCGGGCTTGGGGGGGGGGGTGGTTTGAGGAGGCCGGAGGAGGTGGCCTGGGGGTATCTGTGGGGCTGGAGAGGTCCTAGGGCATATCTGTGGGGCTGGATGGCGTCCTATGGGGCAGCTGTGGGGCTGGGGTGGGTCTTGGAAGGGTTTTGTGGGAGCTGGGGGGCTCTAGGATGTGAAACGTGGGGCACAAGAAGGGGAGCTATGGGGCTAGAGTTCTCCTAGGGGGTATCTGTGGGGCTGGATGGAGCCCTATGGGGCAGCTGTGGGGCTGGGGTGGGTTTCAGAAGGCTTTTGTGGGTCTGGGGGGGCTCTAGGAGGTTAAATGGGACGTTCTGGGGGGAATCTATGGGGCTGGGGGTCTCCTAGGGGGTATCTGTGGGGCTGGATGGAGCCCTATGGGGCAGCTGTGGGGCTGGGGTGGGTCTCAGAAGGCTTTTGTGGGTCTGGGGGGGCTCTAGGAGGTTAAATGGGACGTTCTGGGGGGAATCTATGGGGCTGGGGGTCTCCTAGGGGGTATTTGTGGGGCTGGATGGGGTCCTATGGGGCAGCTATGGGGCTGGGGTGGGTCTCAGAAGGCTTTCATGGGTCTGGGGGGGCTCTAGGAGGTTAAATGTGGGGCACAAGAGGGGGATCTATGGGGCTGGGGGTCTCCTAGGGGGTATCTGTGGGGCTGGATGGGGCTTTATGGGGCATCTATGGGGCTGGGGGGGCTCTGAGAGGCTAGAGGGGGTGGCCCAGGGGTCTCTATGGGGCTGGAGAGGGTGCAGGGGGTATCTATGGGGCTGGCAGAGGTGCTATGGGGTGGGGGGGGGTGGCTCTATGGGGCCGGGGGGCCTCTGTGGGGCCGGGAGCGGGAGCTGGGAGGGAGCGCGGGGGGGTTTGGGGGGGACGTGTGGGGCTGGGGGGGACGTGTGGGGCTGGGGGGGGCGCCGCCGGGCGGCCCTGCCCCACGGCACCCCCCCGCTCCGCCCCCCAGGTTCGGGGCTGCAGCTGCCCGGCCCGGCCCAGGCCGCCCTCCAGCTCAACGGGGCCCTGCCGCTGGGGGCCCTCAACCCCGCCGCCCTCACCGGTAGGGCCGGGGGGGGCTATGGGGCTGGGGAGGGGCCCTATGGGGCTGGAGAGGGTCCCTATGGGGCTGGGGGGGAGCCCTATGGGGCTGGGGAGGGGCCCCGGGGGGCCCTATGAGGCTGGGAGGGGGGTCCCAGGGGGGCTGGAAGGGGTTGCCATGGGGCTGGGGGTCTCTATGGGGCTGGGGAGGGGACCTATGGGGCTGTGGGGGGTCCTATGGGGCTGGGGAGGGGCCCTATGGGGCTGGAGAGGGTCCCTATGGGGCTGGGGGGGAGCCCTATGGGGCTGGGGAGGGGCCCCGGGGGGCCCTATGAGGCTGGAAGGGGTTGCCATGGGGTTGGGGGGGTGTCTATGGGGCTGGGGAGGGGCCCTATGGGGCTGGGGAGGGGATCTGTGGGGCTGGAGAGGGTTCCCATGGGGCTGTGGGGGGTCCTATGGGGCTGGGGAGGGGCCCTATGGGGCTGGAGAGGGTCCCTATGGGGCTGAGGGGGTGCTATGGGGCAGGGGGTTCCCTATAGGGGCTGGGGAGGGGCCCTGGGGGGTCCCTATGGGGCTGCGGAGGGTCCCTATGGGGCTGGGAAGGCTCCCTGGGGGTCCCTATGGGGCTGGAGGAGGAGCCTATGGGGCTGGGGGAGGTCCCTGGGGGTTCCTGGGGGGCTGGAGGGGGTCGCTGTGGGGCTGGGGGGAGTCCCTGGGGGTCCCTCTGTGGGGCTGGGGGTCCCTATGGGGCTGGAGGAGGACCCTATGGGGCTGGGGGGGTCCCTATGGGGCTGGAGGGGGTTGCTGTGGGGCTGGGGGAGGTCCCTGGGGGTCCCTATGGGGCTGGGGGAGGTCCCTGGGGGTCTGGGGGGGGTCGCTGTGGGTCCGGGGGGGTGGCGGTGGGTCAGGGGGGTCCCGCCGTGGGGCTGAGGCCGCCGCCCCCCCAGCCCTGAGCCCGGCGCTGAACCTGGCCTCGCAGACCCTGGCGTCCCAGTGCCTCCAGCTCTCGGGGCTCTTCACCCCCCAGACCATGTGAGGGGCGGGGCCTCGCGAGGGGGCGGGGCTTCGCGGGGGGCGGGGCCTGGGGAGGGGTCTGGGGAGGGGTCTGGGGTCGGCCCCTGGGGCCAGGCTGGGCTGCTTGGAGGGGGCGGGGCTTCGCTTTGGGGCGGGGCTTGGGTTGGGTGGGCGGGGCTAAGCCTTGTGGGTGTGGCCTAGAGCCTGGGGGCGGGGCCTAGAGCCTGGGGGCGGGGCTTAAAGCCTGGGGTGGGGGGGGTCTGCGGTCGGCCCCTGGGTTACCCAGTGGGGGGCCAGACCGGGGGGGCGGGGCCTGGCTGCTGGGGGCGGGGCTTAGCCTTGGGGCGGGGCTTGGCCTTGGGGGTGGGGCTTGGCTTTGGGGGCGGGGCCTGGGCAGCAAGGGTGGCCGGGAGTGGGGCTGTTTAGGGGTGGGGCTGCGTGGAAGGGGCGGGGCTACACGGAGGGGGTGTGGCTAAGGCGTGTGGGCGGGGCTAAGGGTGGTGGGCGGGGCTTGGGCGCTGCCAGGGCTCTGACCCCTCCCTCTCTCTCCCCCCCCCGACAGGTAACGCGGCCCCTCCCTCTCCCCCGGGGGAGGGGAAGCTCCGCCCCCTCCGCCCCGCCCCTCCCGGCTCCGGCCCCGCCCCCCGGCTCCGGCCCCGCCCCCGAGCCGCGCCGGCTCCGCCCCCTGGCGGGGCAGAGCCCCACGGAGGGGGGGAGGGGGGGCATGGAGGGCGGGGCCCCCCCTCCGCGTGGGGGAGGGGGGAGAGAAGGGGGCGGGGCAACCGCTGGCCCCGCCCCCCTCTCCCTCCCCCCGCCCCCGGCCGCCGGCTCCGATTTTTTTTCTGGGTTTTTCTCTTTTTTTTTTCGTTTATTTGGTTTTTTTTTTTTTTTCTTTATCGGAAATCGAATAAAAAACCACAAAAACGGTCGCGAACGGCCCCGGTTCCGCCCCGTTTCTGCCCCTTTAAGAGGGCTCTGAAAGGGGAGGGGTTGAATCGCCGTTAGTGTCCGGAGGGCAAATAAAGGGCCCTTAAAGGCGCGGAGGAAAACGGGCGGGAGCCCTCCGGATCAAAAATACAAGCTCTTAAAGGGGCAGAACCCTTTAAGAGGGTCTTCTTAAAGGGGTGATGCCACATCTTAAGGGGGCAACACACCCAGGGGCTTCAAGGGGGTGGGCCCACCAGGTCTTGGCACCCTCTGGGCTCTTAAAGGGGTGATGCTGCCCCCACTCTTACAGCACCGCTTGGGTCTAAAGAGGGGGGGCCCACCTGCTTCTTAAAGGGGCAACACCACCTGGTCTTAAAGGGGAAATACTGGGCCCACTGTTCTTAAAAGGGCAATGCCACTTCTCCCCCCCCATGCTCTTAAAGGGCCAGCGCAGCTCAGAGGACGGGGAGGTCGTTGCAGCTCATCTGGGGGGGGGATGTGGGGCGGGGGGGGCTCTGCGCTGCCCTGGTGGGGCTGGAACAGCCCTCGTCTGCATGGCCACGCCCCCCCAGGGTGACACACGTGTCTCATTTGCATAGCCACACCCCCGGGCGGGGCCACAGGCTGTGGCCACGCCCCCTCACCTGCACGGCCCGTGCGACACCCAGTCCCTCCAGTCCATCCCAGTTCCCCTTTAGAGCCGCCCCCGTCCATCCTAGTCTATCCCAGTCCCTACCAGTCCATCCCAGTGCCCCTCTAGAGCCATCCCAATCCATCCCGGTCCCCCCCAGTGCCCCTCTAGAGCCCCCCCAGTCCCTCCCAGTCCCCCCACTGCCCCTCTAGAGACTCCCAGTCCTCCCCAGTCCATCCCAGTCCCTCCCAGTACCCCTCTAGAGCCCCGCCAGTCCCTCACAGTCCTTCCCAGTCCCCCCCAGTGCCCCTCTAAAGCCCTCGCAGTCCATCCCAGTCCCTCTCAGTCTCTCCCAGTGCCCCTCTAAAGCCCTCCCAGTCCCTCCCAGTCCATCCCAGTCCCTCCCATTCCTCCCCAGTCCATCCCAGTCTCCCCCAGTCCCTCCCATTACCTGCCAGTCCTCTCCCAGTCCCTCCCAGTCCCCCCCAGTGCCTCCCAGTGCCTCCCAGTCCCCCCCAGTGACCCTCCAGAGCCCTCCCAGTCCATCCCAGTCTCCCCCAGTCCCTCCCATTACCTGCCAGTCTCTCCCAGTCCCCCCAGTCCCTCCCAGTGCCTCCCAGTCCCCCCAGCGCCAGTTGCAGGCCGCCTCCGGCGCGGCCCCGGCGTCCGCGCCGCTCCCCGGGGCCAGGCCCCGCCCCCCGCGTGCAGGCCCCGCCCCCTGGCGCCACGTCACCGCCAGGGGGCGGGGCCAACCGCCCGCCCCCGCCGCGCGCTCGCGCGCCTTAAAGGAGCAGCGCACTGCCGCCCCCCCCCCCCCCCGCTTTATTTACAGCCGACAGAAAAGGCCTTAAAGGCAAAGCCCCGGCGGCCCCTTTAAGGGGAATTTGTTGTTTGTTTGGGGTTTTTCTGACTGCCGACGCGGCCGGGTTTCGGCCCAAAATGGCCCCCCCTCCCCCTTCCTCGTGACCTCCCGGGGGGGGTCTCCGTAGCCACGCCCCTGGACACGCCCCCTTCCCGCTAGCCACGCCCCCAGGCCCTTAGCCCCGCCCTCTGAGCCATTCAGCCCCCCCCACTGCCCCATGGGGCAGAGGCTCCCGGACACCTGGGCCCCCCCCGGACGCCTGGGCCCCTCCCGGACGCCTGGGCCCCTTCCCGGACGCCTGGGCCCCTCCCGGACGCCTGGGTCCCCTGAGGGCAGCGCGGGCCGTGGGTGGGCGCCGCCGGGGAGGGGGGGGGTGACGTCGGGTGCCCCGGACGCCTGGGCTCTCCTGCGGCCGGAGCCGGGCGCTGAGTCAGCGGGAGGGGAAAAGTGCTGAGCGGGGCCCGACGGAGCCACATCCTGCCGGGGCCGCCCCTCCCCCGCCCGTCTGGCCGCCCCTCCCCCACCCCCCGGGGGCCCAGGCGTCCGGGGACCCCCCACCCGGGGCCCAGGCGTCCTGGACACCCCCCCTTGTCGGGGGACCCAGGCGTCCGGGATGGCCCCAACCCCATAGAGGAGGGGGCCCAGGTGTCCGGGGGCCCCCCCCACACCTTGTTTGGGGGGGGGGGGGCAACCCCTCCGTGGGGGCCCAGGCATCCGGGGGGGCCCCCAACCCCTCAGTGTGGGATGGTGGGGCCCAGGCGTCCGGGACGCCCCATCGTCGAGGGGGCCCAGGCGTCCGGGACGCCCCAATCCCATGGGGGTCAGGGGGGCCCAGGCGTCCGGGCCAATCCCCTATCAGAGGGGCCCAGGCGTCCGGGACACCCCATTAGCGAGGGGGCCCAGGCGTCCGGGATGTCCCCCTCTGTGGGGGCCCAGGCGTCCGGGATGTCCCCTCGTTGGAGGGACCCAGGCGTCCGGGACACCCCATCGCCGAGGGGGCCCAGGCGTCCGGGACGCCCCATCGTCAGAAGGGCCCAGGCGTCCGGGACGCCCCTTGTTAGAGGGACCCAGGCGTCCGGGACGTCCCATCGCCGAGGGGGCCCAGGCGTCCGGGCCAAGCCCCCATCAGAGGGGCCCAGGCGTCCGGGACGCCCCATCGTCAGAAGGGCCCAGGCGTCCGGGACGCCCCTTGTTAGAGGGACCCAGGCGTCCGGGACAACCCCTCGTCAAGGGGGCCCAGGTGTCCGGGCCAAGCCCCCATCAGAGGGACCCAGGCGTCCGGGACACCCCATCGCCGAGGGGGCCCAGGCGTCCGGGACGCCCCATCGTCAGAAGGGCCCAGGCGTCCGGGACACCCCTTGTTAGAGGGACCCAGGCGTCCGGGACGTCCCATCGCCGAGGGGGCCCAGGCGTCCGGGCCAAGCCCCCCCCCCCCCCCAAGGGTGCAGCGCCGCCCGCGGCCGGCAGGGGCGCCCCCCCCCCGACGCCCCCCCCCCCCCCCGACGGCGCCGCCCCCCCGGTGCCTTCGCCCGGCGCCGCCCGGCGCCGTCCAGAGCAGCGGCCGCGGCCCCGCCACCATGACCCCCCCGGTGCCGCTGCTGCTGCCGCTGCTGCTCGGGGCCCTGCCGCCGCCCGCCGCCCCCCAGCCCCGCTTCAGCCCCGAGGTGAGACCCCCCCCGCCCCCGAGGGGCCCAGGAGTCCGGGGGCTTCACCCCCTTTCCCGAGGGGCCCAGGAGTCCGGGGGGTTCACCCCCTTCCCGAGGGGCCCAGGCGTCCGGGGGCTTCACCCCCAACTCCGCCGGGGGGGGGGGACCCAGGTGTCCAGGACGGTCCCGCTGCCTCCTGGGGGGACCCAGGCGTCCGGGCACATCACCCTTCAGGGGGGCCCAGGCGTCCGGGAGACCCGATCCCCGAGCGGACCCAGGAGTCCGGGTGGACTCTGAGCCCTCGGAGGGGACCCAGGCGTCCGGGGGGGGCTCTGAGCCATCGGAGGGACCCAGGCGTCCGGGAGACCCGATCTCCAAGCGGACCCAGGCGTCCGGGTGGACTCTGAGCCCTCGAGTGGGGGGCCCAGGCGTCCGGGGGGCTCCGGGCTGTCGAGGGGGCCCAGGCGTCCGGGAGACCTGATCCCCGAGCGGACCCTGGAGTCCGGGGGGGACTCTGAGGTGGGGCCCAGGCGTCCGGGCATCCCCGATCCCTGAGCGGACCCAGGCGTCCGGGGTTTGGGGGGACTCTGAGGTCTCCAAGGGGCCCAGGCATCCGGTGATCCCTCATCCCCCCCCCCCCCCCAATCACCCCCAACCAGGGGGCCCAGGCGTCCGGGGTTTGGGGGGACTCTGAGGTCTCCAAGGGGCCCAGGCGTCCGGGGATCCCTCATCCCCGCCGTCGTCCCCGATCGGGGGGCCCAGGCGTCCGGGCCGGGCGACCCCTCCGAGGGGCCCAGGCGTCCGGGCTCGCCCCTTCCTTTGTTCCCGCCTCCCCCCTCCCCGCACTCCTCCGCCGGCCACGTTTCCCCCTTCCCTCCTTCCTCTTCCTCCGCCCGGGCTTTTTCCAGGCCCGGCCCCCCCCCCTTCCCCCCCCCCCCCCCCCCCGCTCCGGCCGCACTCCTCCGTTTTTCCCGTCTTTCGCTCTTCCGGATGCCGGAGGAGGAGGGAAGGGGGGTGGGGGGGGGATTCCTCCGTCCCGTCTGTCTGTCCCGCGCTCCGTCCATCCCGCCGTCCCTCCCTCTGTCTGTCCCTCTCTCCTTCCCTCCATCCCTGCGTCTATCTGTCCATCTCTCCGTCTAATCTTCCATCCCTCCATCCGTCTGTCCCTCTATTCCTCCATCCATCCCTTTGTCCATCTCTCCATCCACCCGTCTGTCCCTCCATCCGTCCGTCCATCTATTCCTCCATCCGTCTCTCTCTGCCCATCTCTCCATCCGTCTACTCCTCCGTCCATCCCTCCGTCCGTCTCTCCATCCCTCCATCTATTCCTCCAACCATCCCTGTGTCCATCTCTCCATCCATCCCTCCATCCATCCATCCCTCCGTCCATCCCTCCGTCTCTCCATCCCTCCGTCCATCCCTCCGTCCATCCCTCCATCTTGCCGTCCCTCCCTCCCTCCCTCTCCACCCCCCTCCCTCCCTCCGTCCAACTTTCCATCCCTCCCTCTGCCAAGCCGCCTCCCTCCCTCCCCCCCCCGAGACCGGGGGGGGCCCAGGCGTCCGGGCCAAGACCCGCCATGGGGCAAGGGCGGGGGGGGGGGGGGGCCAGATTGGGAGGGAGGGAGCGAGTCACGGGAGGAGGAGGAGGAGGAGGAGGCCGAAGAAGGGGGGGAAAACGCGGTCACGGGACGCGCGCGGGGGCGGTAATTGCCGGTTGCAATCCGGGAAGGCGGACGTGGGGCCGACACCAGCCCCCCCCCCCTTTGCTTTCCTGCCCCACGGCGCAGGCCTGGCTGCAGCAATATGGCTACCTGCCCCCCGGCGACCTGCGGACCCACACGCAGCGCTCGCCCCAGTCGCTCTCGGCCGCCCTGGCCGCCATGCAGCGCTTCTACGGGCTCCCCGTCACCGGCGCCGCCGACCCCGACACCCTCAAGTGAGGCCCGCCGTGGGGCTGGGGGGCGGCCGTGGGGCTGGGGGGGCCTCCGGACATCGCCCGTGGATGTGGGGCTGGAGGTGCTCTGGGGACGACCCATGGATGTGGGGCTGGAGGTGCTCCGTGGATGTGGGGCTGGAGGTGCTCCAGGAATAACCCATGGATGTGGGGCTGGAGGTCCTCCATGGATGTGGGGCTGGAGGTGCTCCAGGAACAAGCCATGGATGTGGGGCTGGAGGTGCTCCAGGAATAACCCATGGATGTGGGGCTGGAGGTCCTCCATGGATGTGGGGCTGCAGGGCCTCATGACATCTCCCATGGATGTGGGGCTGGAGGTGCTTTGGGAACCACCAATGGATGTGGGGCTGGAGGGCCTCATGATATAACCCATGGATGTGGGGCTGGAGGTGCTCTGGGGATGACCCATGGATGTGGGGCTGGAGGGCCTCCATGGATGTGGGGCTGGAGGTGCTCTGGGGATGACCCATGGATGTGGGGCTGGAGGGCCTCCATGGATGACCCATGGATGTGGGGCTGGAGGGCCTCATGACATCTCCCATGGATGTGGGGCTGGAGGTGCTCCAGGAATAACCCATGGATGTGGGGCTGGAGGTCCTCTGGGAACCACCAATGGATGTGGGGCTGGAGGTCCTCCATGGATGTGGGGCTGGAGGGCCTCATGATATAACCCATGGATGTGGGGCTGGAGGGCCTCTGGGGACAACCCATGGATGTGGGGCTGGAGGTGCTCCAAGAATCACCAATGGATGTGGGGCTGGAGGGCCTCTGGGAACCAGCAATGGATGTGGGGCTGGAGGTCCTCTGGGGATGACCCATGGATGTGGGGCTGGAGGTGCTCCGTGGATGTGGGGCTGGAGGGCCTCCATGGACGACCCATGGATGTGGGGCTGGAGGGCCTCCATGGATGTGGGGCTGGAGGGCCTCATGACATCTCCCATGGATGTGGGGCTGGAGGTCCTCTGGGAACAACCCATGGATGTGGGGCTGGAGGGCCTCCATGGATGTGGGGCTGGAGGTCCTCTGGGAACCACCAATGGATGTGGGGCTGGAGCTCCTCTGGGGACGACCCATGGATGTGGGGCTGGAAGTCCTTTGGGAACCACCAATGGATGTGGGGCTGGAGGTCCTCCATGGATGTGGGGCTGGAAGTGCTCTGGGAACCAGCAATGGATGTGGGGCTGGAGCTCCTCTGGGGACGACCCATGGATGTGGGGCTGGAAGTCCTTTGGGAACCACCAATGGATGTGGGGCTGGAGGTCCTCTGGGGACGACCCATGGATGTGGGGCTGGAAGTGCTCTGGGAACCAGCAATGGATGTGGGGCTGGAGCTCCTCTGGGGACGACCCATGGATGTGGGGCTGGAAGTCCTTTGGGAACCACCAATGGATGTGGGGCTGGAGGTCCTCCATGGATGTGGGGCTGGAGGTCCTCCAGCCACCCCCATGCAAGTAGGCTTGGAGATCCTCCGCGGACCACCCATACGTGTGGGTCTGGAGGTCCTCCACGCACCACCGATAGCCGTGGGGCCGGAGGCCCCCCCCGCCCCCCAACTGCCCCCCCCCCACCCTCTAGGGCCATGCGCCGTCCCCGCTGCGGCGTGCCGGACAAGTTCGGGGCGGAGATCAAGGCCAACGTGCGTCGCCGGCGCTACGCGATCCAGGGCATGAAGTGGGAGCACCAGGAGATCACCTTCTGGTGAGGCCGCGGCCGTGGGGCTGGGCCGTGGGGCTGGGAGCGGGGCCCGGGCCGTGGGGCCCGGCGCTCACGGCAGGGGGGTCTCCACCACCGGCAGCATCCAGAACTACACCCCCAAGGTGGGGGAGGCCGGGACGTTCGGGGCCATCCGGAGGGCCTTCGCCGTGTGGGCGGCGGCCGCCCCGCTGCGCTTCCGGGAGGTGCCCTACGGGGAGGTGCGGCAGGGCCGGGCCCCCCAGGCGGACATCATGATCTTCTTCGCCGAGGGCTTCCACGGCGACAGCACCCCCTTCGACGGCGAGGGCGGCTTCCTGGCCCACGCCTACTTCCCCGGGCCCCACATCGGCGGCGACACCCACTTCGACGGCGCCGAGCCCTGGACCGCCCGCAACGATGACCTCAGCGGTGAGCCGGGGCGCCCAGGGGCCGGCCGCGGCCCAATCGGGGACGGAGAGGCGTCCTCGGCCCAATCGGGGACGTAGAGGCGTCCTCGGCCCAATCGGGGAGGTAGAGGAGTCCTCGGCCCAATCGGGGACGTAGAGGCATCCTTGGCCCAATTGGGGATGTAGAGGCGTCTTCGGCCCAGTTGGGGACCATTCTTGACCAATCGGGGATGTAGAGGCGTCCTTGGCCCAATCGGGGATGTAGAGGTGTCCTCGGCCCAATCGGGGATGTAGAGGTGTCCTCGGCCCAATCGGGGACCGTTCTTGGCCCAGTCAGGGACGTAGAGGCATCCTTGACCCAATCATGGGCTGTTCTCAACCAATCGGGGAGGTAGAGGAGTCCTCGGCCCAATTGGGGACGTAGAGGTGTCCTTGGCCCAATTGGGGACCATTCTTGGCCAATCGGGGATGTAGAGGCGTCCTCGGCCCAATCGGGGATGTAGAGGCGTCCTCGGCCCAATCGGGGACCATTCTTGGCCCATTCGGGGACGGAGAGGCGTCCTCGGCCCAATCGGGGACGTAGAGGCGTCATCGGCCCAGTTGGGGACCATTCTTGGCCAATTGGGGATGTAGAGGTGTCCTCGGCCCAATCGGGGATGTAGAGGTGTCCTCGGCCCAATCGGGGACCATTCTTGGCCCAATCGGGGGCGTAGAGGTGTCCACGGCCCAATCGGGGACTGTTCTTGGCCCAATGGGGGATATAGAGGCGTCCTCGGCCCAATCAGGGACATAGAGGCGTCCTCGGCCCAATCGGGGACCGTTCTTGGCCCAATTGGGGACATAGAGGCATCCCTGACCCAGTCATGGGCTGTTCTCAACCAATCGGGGACGTAGAGGAGTCCTCAGCCCAATCGGGGACGTAGAGGCGTCTTCGGCCCAATTGGGGACCATTCTTGGCCAATCGGGGACGTAGAGGCGTCCTCGGCCCAATCGGGGATGTAGAGGTGTCCTTGGCCCAATTGGGGATGTAGAGGTGTCCTCGGCCCAATTGTGGACCATTCTTGGCCAATCGGGGATGTAGAGGTGTCCACGGCCCAATCGGGGACTGTTCTTGGCCCAATGGGGGATATAGAGGCGTCCTCGGCCCAATCGGGGACCGTTCTTGGTCCAATCGGGGACGTAGAGGCATCCTTGGCCCAATCAGGGACATAGAGGCGACCTCGGCCCAATCAGGGACCGTTCTTGTCCCAATCGGGGATGTAGAGGCGTCCTCAGCCCAATCGGGGATGTAGAGGCGTCCTCAGCCCAATCGGGGATGTAGAGGTGTCCTCGGCCCAATCGGGGACCGTTCTTGGCCCAGTCAGGGACGTAGAGGCATCCTTGACCCAATCATGGGCTGTTCTCGACCAATCGGAGACGTAGAGGAGTCCTCGGCCCAATTGGGGATGTAGAGGTGTCCTTGGCCCAATTGGGGACCATTCTTGGCCAATCGGGGATGTAGAGGAGTCCTCAGCCCAATCGGGGACTGTTCTTGGCCCAACTGGGGACGTAGAGGTGTCCTTGGCCCAATTGGGGACCATTCTTGGCCCAACTGGGGACGTAGAGCTATCCTTGGCCCAACTGGGGACGTAGAGGTGTCCTTGGCCCAATTGGGGACCATTCTTGGCCCAACTGGGGACGTAGAGCTATCCTCGGCCCAATCGGGGCGTAGAGGTGTCCTCGGCCCAATCGTGGGCCGTTCTTGGCCCAATTGGGAATGTAGAGGCGTCCTCAGCCCAATCGGGGACGTAGAGGCGTCCTTGACCCAACTGGGGACCATTCTTGGCCCAATGGGGGTGTAGAGGCACCCTCGGCCCAATCAGGGACGTAGAGGCATCCTCGGCCCAATTGGGGGCTGTTCTTGGTCCAATCAAGGACTTAGAGGCGTCCTTGGCCCAATCCCGGCCATCCTTGGCCCAGTCGGGGTCATGGGACCGTCCTTGGCCCAATCCCGGCCATCCTTGGCCCAGTCGGGGTCATGGGACCGTCCTCGGCCCAATCCCGGCCATCCTCGGCCCAATGGGGGTCATGGGACCATCCTCGGCCCAATCCTGGCCGTCCTCGGCCCAATGGGGGTCATGGGACCGTCCTCGGCCCAATCCCGGCCATCCTCGGCCCAATGGGGGTCATGGGACCATCCTCGGCCCAATCCTGGCCGTCCTCGGCCCAATGGGGGTCATGGGACCGTCCTCGGCCCAATCCCGGCCATCCTCGGCCCAATGGGGGTCATGGGACCGTCCTGGGCCCAATCCCGGGCCATCCTTGGCCCAATGGGGGTCATGGGACCGTCCTCGGCCCAATCCCGGCCATCCTCGGCCCAATGGGGGTCATGGGACCGTCCTCGGCCCAATCCTGGCCGTCCTCGGCCCAATGGGGGTCATGGGACCGTCCTCGGCCCAATCCCAGCCGTCCTTGTCCCAATGGGGGTCATGGGACCGTCCTCGGCCCAATCCCAGCCGTCCTCGTCCCGATCGGGTCCAGAGGCCCCGCCCCCCGTGTCACCGCCCCCCCCGGGCCCCGGTGACCCCCAAGTGTCCCCCTCCCCCCCCAGGCAACGACCTCTTCCTGGTGGCGGTGCACGAGCTGGGCCACGCGCTGGGGCTGGAGCACTCCAGCGACCCGTCGGCCATCATGGCCCCCTTCTACCAGTGGATGGACACCGAGGCCTTCGTCCTCCCCGACGACGACCGACGCGGCATCCAGCAGCTCTACGGTCCGCCCCCCGCCCCCTCCCCATAACCAGCCCCCGTCCCAGTATCCCTGTCCCCGTCCCAGTATCCCTGTCCCCGTCCCAGTATCCGTGTCCCTGTCCCAGTATCACCATCCCCGTCCCAGTATACTCGTCCTCATCCCTCTGACCTTCTCCCCAGCCCTGTCCTCCTCCCCGTAACCAGTTCCCGTCCCAGTATCTCTGTCCCCGTCCCAGTATCCCTGTCCCTGTCCCAATATCCCTGTCCCCCAGTATCCCTGTCCCCATCCCTCCGACCTTCTCCCCATGCCAGTGACCTTCTCCCCATCCCTGTCCTCCTCCCCATAACCAGTTCCCGTCCCAGTATCCATGTCCCCATCCCAGTATCCCTGTCCCCGTCCCAGTATCCCTGTCCCCATCCCAGTATCCATGTCCCCATCCCAGTATCCTTGTCCCTATCCCAGTACCCTTCTCCCCATCCCAGTATCCCCATCCCCATCCCAGTATCCTCGTCCCCATCCCTGTGACCTTCTCCCCATTCCTCTGACCTTCTCCCCAGCCCCGTCCTCCTCCCCGTAACCAGTCCCCGTCCCAGTATCCTTGTCCCCATCCCAGTATCCTTGTCTCCACACCAGTATCCCCGTCCCCATCCCAGTATCCCTCTCCCCATCCCAGTATCCCTGTCCTTGTCCCAGTATCCCCATCCCCATCCCTCTGACCTTCTCCCCATCCCCGTCCTCCTCCCCGTAACCAGTTCCTGTCCCAGTATCAGTGTCCCCGTCCCAGTATCCGTGTCCCCGTCCCAGTATCCTCCTCCTTATCCCTGTGACCTTCTCCCCAGCCCCCTCCTCCTCTCCATAACCAGCCCCCATCCCCATCCCAGTATCCTTGTCCCCATCCCAGTATCCCTGTCCCCATCCCAGTATCCGTGTCCCCATCCCAGTATCCCCGTCCCCATCCCAGTATCCCCGTCCCCATCCCAGTACCCTTCTCCCCATCCCAGTATCCATGTCCCCATCCCAGTATCCCCGTCCCCATCCCCATCCTCCTCCCCATAACCAGCCCCCGTCCCAGCATCCGTGTCCCCGTCCCAGTATCCCCGTCCCCGTCCCAGTATCCCCGTCCCCATCCCAGTATCCTTCTCCCCATCCCAGTATCCGTGTCCCCATCCCAGTATCCGTGTCCCCATCCCAGTATCCCCGTCCCCATCCCAGTATCCTTCTCCCCATCCCCATCCTCCTCCCCATAACCAGCCCCCGTCCCAGCATCCGTGTCCCCATCCCAGTATCCTTCTCCCCATCCCAGTATCCCCGTCCCCATCCCAGTATCCTTCTCCCCATCCCAGTATCCGTGTCCCCGTCCCAGTATCCCCGTCCCCATCCCAGTATCCGTGTCCCCGTCCCAGTATCCGTGTCCCCGTCCCAGTATCCGTGCCCCCGTCCCAGTATCCCCGTCCGCCCCCCAACGCCGGCGCCCGCCGTGTCCCCGCAGGCAGCGGGACGTGGCCGGGGCCCAGCCGGGCCCCCCCGGGCCCCCCCCGCACCACGGCCCGGCCCCACGGCCCCGACCGGCCCCCCGGCCCCCCCTACGGCCCCCGGATCTGCGACGGCAACTTCGACACCGTCGCCATGCTGCGCGGAGAGATGTTCATCTTCAAGGTGGGGACGGGGGCCGGGGGGGGGACGGGGACCGGGAGCTGGGGATACTGGGATGGAGGTGGGGACACTGGGATGGGGATACTGGGATGGGGAGGGGGACACTGGGATGGGGACACTGGGATGGAGGTGGGGGACACTGGGATGGGGACACTGGGATGGGAATGGGGACACTGGGATGGAGGTGGGGACGTGGGGGTGGGGATACTGGGATGGGGATGGGGACACTGGGATGGAGGTGGGGACGTGGGGATGGAGATGGGGACGTGGGGATGGAGATGGGGACACTGGGATGGAGGTGGGGACGTGGGGGTGGGGATACTGGGATGGGGATGGGGACACTGGGATGGGGACACTGGGATGGGGACACTGGGATGGAGGTGGGGACACTGGGATGGGGACACTGGGATGGAGGTGGGGACACTGGGATGGAGATGGGGATGTGGGGATGGGGATGGGGACACTGGGATGGGGACACTGGGATGGGGACATGGGGATGGGGACACTGGGATGGAGCTGGGGATGTGGGGATGGGGATGGGGACACTGGGATGGGGACACTGGGATGGAGCTGGGGACGTGGGGATGGAGATGGGGACACTGGGATGGGGACACTGGGATGGGGACACTGGGATGGAGATGGGGACGTGGGGATGGGGACACTGGGATGGGGATGGGGACACTGGGATGGAGATGGGGACGTGGGGATGGGGACTGGGATGGGGACACTGGGATGGAGGTGGGGACACTGGGATGGGGACACTGGGATGGAGGTGGGGACGTGGGGATGGGGACACTGGGATGGGGACACTGGGATGGAGGTGGGGACGAGGGGATGGGGAGGGGGACACTGGGATGGGGACACTGGGATGGAGGTGGGGACACTGGGATGGGGAGGGGGACACTGGGATGGGGACACTGGGATGGAGGTGGGGACACTGGGATGGAGGTGGGGACGCTGGGATGGAGATGGGGACACTGGGATGGGGACACTGGGATGGGGACACTGGGATGGAGATGGGGACACTGGGATGGAGACACTGGGATGGAGACACTGGGATGGAGGTGGGGATGTAGGGATGGAGATGGGGACACTGGGATGGGGACACTGGGATGGGGATGGGGACATGGGGATGGGGACACTGGGATGGAGCTGGGGACATGGGGATGGAGGTGGGGACACTGGGATGGGGACACTGGGATGGGGACACTGGGATGGAGGTGGGGACACTGGGATGGAGCTGGGGACATGGAGATGGGGACAAGGCGATGGAGAGAGGGACGTGGGGACGAGGACAGGGACACTGGGATGGTGACATGGAGCTGGGGACATGGGGATGGAGGTGGGGACACTGGGATGGGGACACTGGGATGGAGATGGGGACGTGGGGATGGAGATGGGGACACTGGGATGGGGACACTGGGATGGAGGTGGGGACACTGGGATGGAGATGGGGACACTGGGATGGAGCTGGGGACATGGAGATGGGGACAAGGCGATGGAGAGAGGGACGTGGGGACGAGGACAGGGACACTGGGATGGTGACATGGAGCTGGGGACGTGGGGATGGGGACAAGGGGATGGGGGACACTGGGATGGAGCTGGGGACGTGGGGATGGAGATGGGGACACGGTGACGTGGACATGGAGACAACGACCCGGGGGACGAGGACACGGGGACGGGGACACGGTGGGGCGGGAGAGAGAGTCCCCCGGGACCGCGGCGGTGGCGGTGACGCCCCGGTGGCGGTGACATGCCGGTGGCGGTGGCAGGAGCGGTGGTTCTGGCGCGTGCGGGACCGGCGGGTGATGGACGGGTACCCGCTGCCCATCGGGCAGTTCTGGGTGGGGCTGCCCCCCAACATCAACACCGCCTACGAGAGGAAGGACGGCAAGTTCGTCTTCTTCAAAGGTACCGGCGGGGACGCGGGGGGACGCGGGCGGATGCGGGGAGACGTGGGGCTGGAGGTGGGGATGGAGATGTGGGGCTGGAGATGGGGATGAGGACGTGGGGCTGGAGACGGGGGGATGGAGATGTGGGGCTGGGGCCATGGGGATGGGGATGGCGTCATGGGGATGGAGATGGGGACGTGGGGCTGGAGATGTGGGGCTGGGACCATGGGGTTGGAGCTGGGGTCACGGGGATGGAGATGGGGATGTGGGGACAAGAACGTGGAGCTGGAGACGTGGGGCTGGAGATGTGGGGCTGGGACCATGGGGATGGAGCTGGGGTCACGGGGATGGAGATGGGGATGTGGGGACAAGAACGTGGGGCTGGAGACGTGGGGCTGGAGACGTGGGGCTGGAGATGTGGGGCTGGGGCCATGGGGATGGAGCTGGGGTCACAGGGAAGGAGATGGGGACGTGGGGCTGGAGATGTGGGGCTGGGGCCATGGGGATGGAGCTGGGGTCACGGGGATGGAGATGGGGATGTGGGGCTGGAGATGTGGGGAGGGTGGAGGTGGGGATGAGGACGTGGGGCTGGAGACATCATGGGGATGGAGATGTGGGGCTGGAGATGGGGACGAGGACGTGGGGATGGAGACATCATGGGGACGGAGACATGGGGCTGGGACCATGGGGATGGAGCTGGGGTCACGGGGCTGGAGATGGGGACGTGGGGCTGGAGATGTGGGGCTGGAGACGTGGGGCTGGAGATGGGGACAAGGACGTGGGGCTGGAGACGGGGGGCTGGAGATGTGGGGCTGGGGCCATGGGGATGGAGCTGGGGTCACGGGGATGGAGATGGGGACGTGGGGACAAGAACGTGGGGCTGGAGACGTCATGGGGCTGGAGATGTGGGGCTGGGACCATGGGGTTGGAGCTGGGGTCATGGGGATAGAGATGGGGACGTGGGGCTGGAGATGTGGGGCTGGAGATGGGGACGAGGACGTGGGGCTGGAGACGTCATGGGGATGGAGATGTGGGGCTGGGGCCATGGGGATGGAGCTGGGGTCATGGGGATGGAGATGGGGACGTGGGGACAAGAACGTGGGGCTGGAGACGTGGGGCTGGAGATGGGGACAAGGATGTGGGGCTGGAGACGTCATGGGGATGGAGATGTGGGGCTGGGGCCATGGGGATGGGGATGGCGTCATGGGGATGGAGATGAGGACGTGGGGACAAGAATGTGGGGCTGGAGACGTGGGGCTGGAGATGGGGACGAGGACGTGGGGCTGGAGATGGGGGGCTGGAGATGTGGGGCTGGGACCATGGGGTTGGAGCTGGGGTCACGGGGATGGAGATGGGGACGTGGGGCTGGAGATGTGGGGCTGGAGATGGGGACAAGAACGTGGAGCTGGAGACGTCATGGGGCTGGAGATGTGGGGCTGGGGCCATGGGGATGGAGCTGGGGTCACGGGGATGGAGATGGGGATGTGGGGCTGGAGATGTGGGGAGGGTGGAGGTGGGGACGAGGACGTGGGGCTGGAGACGTCATAGGGATGGAGATGGGGACGTGGGGCTGGAGACGGGGGGATGGAGATGTGGGGCTGGGGCCATGGGGATGGAGCTGGGGTCACGGGGATGGAGATGGGGACGGGCTGGAGATGTGGGGCTGGAGATGGGGACGAGGATGTGGGGCTGGAGACATGGGGCTGGAGATGGGTTGGGGACATGGGGCTGGAGACGGGGGGATGGGGACAGCGTCATGGGGATGGAGAGGAGGATGTGGGGCTGGAGATGTGGGGCTGGGACCATGGGGATGGAGCTGGGGTCACGGGGATGGAGATGGGGACGTGGGGCTGGAGATGTGGGGCTGGAGATGGGGACGAGGACGTGGGGCTGGAGACGTCATGGGGCTGGAGATGTGGGGCTGGGGCCATGGGGATGGAGCTGGGGTCATGGGGATGGAGATGGGGACGTGGGGACAAGAACGTGGGGCTGGAGACGTGGGGCTGGAGATGGGTTGGGGACATGGGGCTGGAGATGTGGGGCTGGAGATGGGGACGAGGATGTGGGGATGGAGACATGGGGATGGAGACGTGGGGCTGGGGTCATGGGGATGGAGCTGGGGTCATGGGGATGGAGATGAGGACGTGGGGCTGGTGACGTGGGGCTGGAGATGGGGACAAGGATGTGGGGCTGGAGATGTGGGGATGGGGATGGCGTCGTGGGGATGGAGATGTGGGGCTGGGGCCATGGGGATGGAGATGGGGATGATGGAGGTGGGGATGAAGACGTGGGGCTGGAGATGTGGGGATGAAGACGGCATCATGGGGCTGGAGATAGGGACATGGGGACGAGGACGTGGAGATCGAGATGTGGGGCTGGGGCCATGGGGCTGGCGATGGGGACGAGGACGTGGGGCTGGAGACGTGGGGATGGCGATGGCATCATGGGGCTGGAGATGGGGCCATGGGGACGAGGACGTGGGGCTGGACACACGGGGCTGGGGCCGTGGGGCTGGGGCCGTGGGGACGGCGGTGGGGACGTAGAGACGGGGACAGGCCCATGGGACGCCGTTGGGCGACATGGCCCCGAGGACCCGGGCGTTGGGGTTGGGGGGGACCCGGCGCCGTGGGTCGCCGCCGTGGGTCCCCCCCCCCGGGTGACGCGTGGGGCGCAGGGGACAAGCACTGGGTGTTCGACGAGGCGGCGCTGGAGCCCGGCTACCCGCGGCCGCTGCGCGAGCTGGGCCGGGGCCTCCCCACCGACCGCATCGACGCCGCCCTGCTCTGGCTGCCCAGCGGCAAGACCTACTTCTTCCGCGGCAACAAGTACGGGACCCCCACGCCCGGCACCGCCGTGGGGCGGCCGGGACCTCCCGGGGCCTCCGTGGGGTGGCCGGGAGCTCCTGGGGCCTCCATGGGTCAACTGGGAGCTCCTGGGGCCTCCACGGGTCAACCAAGACCTCCTGGGGCCTCTGTGGGTCAACCAGGACCTCCCGGGGCCTCCGTGGGTCAACCAGGACCTCCTGGGGCCTCCATGGGTCAACAAGGAGCTCCCAGGGCCTCCGTGGGTCAACCAGGAGCTCCTGGGGCCTCTGTGGGGCAGCTGGGACCTCCTGGGGCCTCTGTGGGTCAACCAGGACCTCCTGGGGCCTCCGTGGGGAAGCTGGGACCTCCTGGCACCTCCACGGGTCAACCAGGACCTCCTGGGGCCTCCGTGGGTCAACCAGGACCTCCTGGAGTCTCCATGGGTCAACAAGGAGCTCCTGGGGCCTCCGTGGGGCAGCCTGGACCTCCTGGGGCCTCCGTGGGTCAACCAGGATCTCCTGGAGCCTCTGTGGGTCAACCAAGACCTCCTGGGGCCTCCATGGGTCAACCAGCACCTCCTGGAGTCTCCATGGGTCAACCAGAACCTCCTGGGGCCTCTGTGGGTCAACCGGGACCTCCTGCCCCCTCCCCATCACCTCCATGGGTCAACCAAGACCTCCTGGCACCTCCCTGCCACCCCCATGGGTCAACCAGAACCTCCTGGGGCCTCTGTGGGTCAACCGGGACCTCCTGCCCCCTCCCCATCACCTCCATGGGTCAACCAGGACCTCCTGGCACCTCCCTGCCACCCCCATGGGTCAACCAGGACCTCCTGGGGCCTCCGTGGGTCAACCAGGACCTCCTGCCCCCTCCCCATCACCTCCATGGGTCAACCAAGACCTCCTGGCACCTCTGTGGGTCAACCAGGACCTCCTGGGGCCTCACCGTCACTTCCATGGGTCAACCAGGACCTCCTGGGGTCTCTGTGGGTCAATCAGGACCTCCTGGGGCCTCCCTGCCACCCCCATGGGTCAACCAAGACCTCCTGGGGCCTCTGTGGGTCAACCAGAACCTCCTGCCCCCTCCCCATCACTCCGTGGGTCAACCAGGACCTCCTGGCACCTCCCTGCCACCCCCATGGGTCAACCAAGACCTCCTGGCACCTCTGTGGGTCAACCAGGACCTCCTGGGGCCTCCATGGGTCAACCAGGACCTCCTGCCCCCTCCCCATCACCTCCATGGGTCAACCAAGACCTCCTGGAGCCTCTGTGGGTCAACCAGGACCTCCTGGGGCCTCCCCATCGCCTCCATGGGTCAACCGGGACCTCCTGGGGCCTCTGTGGGTCAACCAGAACCTCCTGGGGCCTCCATGGGTCAACTGGGACCTCCTGGGGCCTCCATGGGTCAACCAGGACCTCCTGCCCCCTCCCCATCACCTCCATGGGTCAACCAGGACCTCCTGGTTCCTTCTGTGGGGCACCCAGAGCCTCCCCATGTCCCTCGGTCACCTCCCCATCCCCACGTCCCGGGTGACGCCACGGCCCCCCGGGTGACATCACGGCCCCCCGGGTGATGTCACGGCCCCCCGGGTGACGTCAACCCCCCCCCCCGCGGCAGGTACTACCGCTTCAACGAGGACACCCGCTCCGTGGACCCCGACTACCCCAAGGGCATCGAGGTGTGGGGCGGCGTCCCCGAGTCCCCCCGCGGCGCCTTCATGGGCCCCGACGACGGTGAGGGGCTGTGGGGGGACGGGGGGGGACATGGGGGGGATGTGGGGGGACATGGGGGATGTGGTGGACATGGTGGCTATGGGGAGATGTGGGGCACATGGGGGGCATCAGGGACCTGGTGGACGTGGTGGCTGTGGGGGGATGTGGGGGGACATGGGGGGACATGGGGGGTGTGGGGAGATGTGGGGGGACGTGGGGGGACAACGCTGGGTCCTAACTGGCATCTCTCTTCTCTCCCCATCCGTGTGTCCCCCCCGTGTCCCCCATGTCCCCACGTGACCCCGCCCCCCACGTGGCCCCGCCCCCAGCCTTCACCTACTTCTACAAGGGCGGCCGCTATTGGCAGTTCGACAACCGGCAGCTGCGGGTGGGGCCGGGCTACCCCAAGTCGGTGCTGCGCGATTGGCTGGGCTGCGGCGGGGGCGGGGCGGGGGGCGGGGACGACGGGGAGGCCCCGCCCACCGTGGCGGGGGGGGGCGGGGGGGACACGGAGGTCATCGTCATCGAGGTGGGGGCGGGGCCGGGGGCGGTGGCCGTGCCGCTGGCGCTGGTGGCGGCGGCCGTGGGGCTGGCGGCCGGGGGGCTGCTGTGCCGCCGCCGCGGGG
The DNA here is from genome assembly GCF_036370855.1 of Dromaius novaehollandiae. Taxonomy (NCBI): domain Eukaryota; kingdom Metazoa; phylum Chordata; class Aves; order Casuariiformes; family Dromaiidae; genus Dromaius; species Dromaius novaehollandiae. Next base: position 559,845 of record NC_088135.1, read on the forward strand.
CCCCCAAGCGCCTGCTGCGCTGCCAGCGCTCCCTGCTGCCCCGCGTCTAGCCCCGCCCACTTCCGGGAGGGGCCCCGCCCACTTCCGGGAGGGGATGCGCCCCACTTCCGGGACGGGATGCGCCCGCTTCCGGGACGGGATGCGTCCACGTCTGGGAGGGGACACGCCCCACTTCCGGGAGGGGAAACGCCCCACTTCCGGGAGGGGACACGCCCACTTCCGGGATGGGACACGCCCACTTCCGGGATGGGGAGTGCCCACTTCCGGGAGGGGCCCCGCCCACTTCCGGGAGGGGACGCGCCCCACTTCCGGGAGGGGACACGCCCCACTTCCGGGACGGGAGGCACCCACGTCCGGGAGGGGATGCGCCCACTTCCGGGACGGGATGCGCCCCACTTCCGGGAGGGGATGCGCCCCACTTCCGGGAGGGGACACGCCCACTTCCGGGACGGGATGCACCCACGTCCGGGAGGGGATGCGCCCACTTCCGGGACGGGATGCACCCACTTCCGGGACGGGATGCGCCCCACTTCCGGGAGGGGATGCGCCCCACTTCCGGGAGGGGACACGCCCACTTCCGGGAGGGGACATGCCCCACTTCCGGGGCGGGATGTGCCCACTTCCGGGAAGGGCCCCGCCCCACTTCCGGGAGGGGACACGCCCCTCCCCCCCCCCCGCTTGGGCCTCCCCTCCCTCCTCCCTCCTCCTCCCCCAGGCAGCTCCCCACCGGGTGGCGCCCGGAGGCCACGCCCCCCCAGGAGGCCACGCCCACAAGCTGGCCGTGCCCCCAAGGAGGCCACACCCCCCCAAGGAGGCCGTGCCCCCAGGGAGGCCACACCCACAGTGTGGCCCCTCCCACCTGTGGCCGTGGGCATTTGGGATCCCGGTGGCCACGCCCCCCCATGTGGGAGGCCACGCCCCCAAGGGGCCATGCCCACAATATGGCCACGCCCACAAGGAGGCCACACCCACAGCGTGGCCACACCCACAATGTGGCCCCTCCCACCTGTGGCTACAGCCCTTGGGAGCCCGGTGGCCACGCCCCCCCATGTGGGAGGCCACGCCCCCTCCCTGGGGAGGCGGCCCCTCCCACCCGGAGCCACGCTCACCCGCCCCAGGCCCCTCCCACTTGTGGCTGGGGGCGGAGCTCTGCCTGGGGGCCCCGTGGCCCCGCCCCCCCGGAGGCCCCGCCCCCCTTTGCAGGAGCCCGGGGGGCGGGGCCTGTGTTGGCCTCGCCCCTCCCCTTCCTGACGGTGCTCTGGGCGGGGCCGGCGGAGGGGGGCGGGGCTTCCCCCTGGCCCCGCCTCCTCCCCCCCCCCTTCCGGGAGCCGCGCTGGGCGCGCCCGGGGGGGGGGGAGAGGTGACCCCTGACCCCGCCCCCCCACCTTGACCTCGCTGGGAAAGGTCAGGGGTCAGCCCCGCCCCCACGAGGGGGGGGAGGGAAGGGGGCGGAGCTGGGGCGGGAGCCACGCCCACCCCCCTGCAGGGCCGGGGGGGAGGGGAGGGGAGGGGCTGCGGGTCACGTGACCCCCCCAGCGCCCCGCCCACCGCAGGGGCGGGGCCGTCCGTGGAGCGGAGGCCCCTCATTGGCCGGCGGGGCTGGGGGGGGCGTGGCCAAGGGGGGGGGAGGCGGGGCTGCCTATGCAAACGAGGCCTATGCAAACGAGGGGGGCGGGGCAAGCTACGCGAGGGGGCGGGGCTATGCAAACGAGGGGGCGGGGCCCGGTGTACATAGGGGTGGGGTGGGGTTTCCGGGGGGGGGCGATTTTTGGGGCGTTTTGGGGTTTTTTTTTTACCGTTTCGGGGATTTTTTTCGGGGGGGTCGGAGGGGCCCGGGGGGGCCCCGCCCCCCCCCTTCCTGCTGGCCGGGACGGGGGGGGGAGGGGCCGCCCCGGACGCCTGGGCCCTCCGCGGCCCCCCCCCCCCCGGGGGGGGGTGGGAGGGGGGGCGGGAGGGGAGAGACCCCCCCCCCCGGGGCGCGGACGGATTAATAATTAATAATTAATTAATAATAATTAATAAAGAAACGCCCGGAAGGGAGGCTGCCGCCTGCTGGGGCGACTGGGAGGCGACTGGGGGCTACTGGGAGGCACTGGGAGGGGACTGGGGACTACTGGGAGGCGACTGGGGGCTACTGGGAGGCACTGGGAGGCGACTGGGGGCTACTGGGAGGCGACTGGGGGCTACTGGGAGGCACTGGGAGGGGACTGGGGGCGACTGGGAGGCGACTGGGGGCTACTGGGAGGCACTGGGAGGGGACTGGGGGCGACTGGGAGGCGACTGGGGGCTACTGGGAGGCACTGGGAGGGGACTGGGGGTGACTGGGAGGCGACTGGGAGGCACTGGGAGGCACTGGGAGGGGACTGGGGGAGACTGGGAGGCAACTGGGAGGCACTGTGAGCTACTGGGAGGCCACTGGAGGCTACTGGGAGGGGCCTGGGGGCACTGGGAAGGGAGTGGGGGCTACTGGGAGGGAAGTGAGGTGACTGGGAGGCCACTGGGGGCTGCTGGGAGGCACTGGGAGGAGCCTGGAAGCTACTGGGAGGCACTGGAAGGCAGTGGAAGGAGACTGGGGACTACTGGGAGGCCACTGAGGGCTACTAGGAGGCCACTGGGGGCTACTGGGGGGCAGTGGGAGGGCACTGGGGGGGCTGGGAGGGGACTGGGAGGCACTGGGAGGGGACGGGGAGCTACTGGGAGGGGACTGGGGGCCACTGGGGGGCACTGGGAGGCACTGGGAGGGGCTGGGGGGCACTGGGAGGTGCTGGGGGGGCACTGGGAGGTGTTGGGAGGTGCTGGGAGGCACTGGGAAGACCCTAGGGGCTACTGGGGGACACTGGGAGGCACTGGGAGGGGCTGGGGGGGGCACTGGGAGGCACTGGGAGGGTATGGGGGGGCACTGGGAGGGCACTGGGAGCCACTGGGAGCACTGGGAGGTGCTGGGAGGGGACTGGGAGGCACTGGGAAGACCCTGGGGGCTACTGGGAGGCACTGGGAGGGCACTGGGAGGCACTGGGAGCAGTGGGAGGTGCTGGGGGGGCACTGGGAGGCACTGGGAGGCACTGGGAGGTGCTGGGAGGCACTGGGAAGACCCTAGGAGCTACTGGGGGACACTGGGAGGCAGTGGGAGGGGCTGGGGGGGGCACTGGGAGGCACTGGGAGGGGACTGGGGGCTACTGGGGGACACTGGGAGGCTCTGGGAGGGCACTGGGAGGCACTGGGAGGCACTGGGAGGGGACTGGGGGCTACTGGGGGGACACTGGGAGGCTCTGGGAGGGCACTGGGAGGCACTGGGAGGCACTGGGAGGTACTGGGAGGTGCTGGGGGGGGCACTGGGAGGGCACTGGGAGGCACTGGGAGCACTGGGAGGGGCTGGCGGCCGCGCGGGGTCTCGTGCCTGGGCCGGGCGCCCGGCGATGAGGTCAGCGCTGCCGCCACAGCTGGCGCCGCCGGGGCCACATCTGGAGCGGGGGGGGGCGGGGGGGGGGCAGGCGCGTGACGGGCGGCGGGCCCAGGCGTCCGGGAGGCCCCGCTCCCCCCCCTTCCCTGCCGAAGGGGGCCCAGGCGTCCGGGAGGCTCCACAACCCCCCTGGCAAAAGGGGCCCAGGCGTCCGGGAGGCCCCATTTCCCCCCCCCCCCCAACAAAAGGGGGCCCAGGCGTCCGGGCAGCTCCCCCCACAACCAAAAGGGGCCCAGGCGTCCGGGAGGCTCCCCAAATCCCTCCCCCAAAAGGGGCCCAGGCGTCCGGGAGGCCCCATTTCCCCCCCCCCCATCAAAGGGGGCCCAGGCGTCCGGGAGGCCCCAATTCCCCCCCCCCCCCAAAGGGGCCCAGGCGTCCGGGCACAGACAACCACCACTGTGGGGGGGTCAAACATGGCTCTTTATTGCGGGGGGGGGGGACCCTGGAGGGGGGGCCCAGGCGTCCGGGCAGCCCCCCCCCCCCCCCCCCCCCCGGCTCCGTCTGCAGCGGGCCCAGGCGTCCGGGTGGCGTCGCTCTCCTGGTGCCGCGCGGGACCCAGGCGTCCGGGCTCCTCACTGGTCCTTACTGGTTCTTACTGGTCCTGACTGGGCGGCGCTGGGGAGCCCTTGGGGCGCAGGGAGGGGGCGGGGGCCGCCGGGGGGGGCCGGGGCTGCGCTGCCGCTTCCAGGGCTCGGCCCAGCTGCACTGCCCGCCGCTGCGGGGGGGGGCAGGGGGGGTCAGCGGGGCCCAGGCGTCCGGGAGGGGCCCAGGCATCCCGGGGAGGGGCCCAGGCGTCCGGGGGAGGGCCCAGGCGTCCGGGAGGGGCCCAGGAGTCCAGGGGAGGGGCCCAGGCATCCGGGGGAGGGGCCCAGGCGTCCGGGAGGGGCCCAGGAGTCCAGGGGAGGGGCCCAGGCATCCGGGAAAAGGGCCCAGGCGTCCGGGAAAAGGGGCCCAGGCGTCCGGGAGGGGCCCAGGCGTCCGGGAAAGGGGCCCAGGCATCCGGGAAAAGGGCCCAGGCGTCCGGGGGAGGGGCCCAGGTGTCCGGGGGAGGGGCCCAGGCGTCCGGGGGAGGGCCCAGGAGTCCAGGGGAGGGGCCCAGGTATCCCGGGGAGGGGCCCAGGTGTCCGGGAAAGGGCCCAGGCATCCGGGGGAGGGGCCCAGGCATCCGGGAAAAGGGCCCAGGAGTCCAGGGGAGGGGCCCAGGCGTCCGGGGGAGGGGCCCAGGCATCCGGGGGAGGGGCCCAGGCATCTGGGGAGGGGCCCAGGTGTCCGGGAGGGGCCCAGGCGTCCGGGAAAAGGGCCCAGGAGTCCGGGGGAGGGGCCCAGGCGTCCGGGGGAGGGGCCCAAGCATCTGGGGAAGGGCCCAGGCGTCCGGGAGGGGCCCAGGCGTCCGGGAAAAGGGCCCAGGCGTCCGGGGGAGGGGCCCAGGCGTCCAGGGGAGGGGCCCAGGTATCCCGGGGAGGGGCCCAGGTGTCCGGGAAAGGGCCCAGGTGTCCGGGAGGGGCCCAGGCGTCCGGGGCTCCCGCCACTCACCGCGAACGCCTCGTTCTCCTGCCGCCGCCGAATTTGTCCCTTCCACAGCGGGGCCGGGCGGCCATCTTGGAGGGGGGAGGGGGGAAGGGGGGGGTGTCAGGGACCCAGGCGTCCGGGCGGCCCCAATCCCACCTCTGGCGGGGGGGGGTGGGGTGGGGGTGGGGCTGCCCCCTTGGCGGGACCCAGGTGTCCCCCCTCCCCCCCTCGAGGGGCCCAGGCGTCCGGGCGGCGCTCACCAACGAAGGACCAGTCCGGCAGGTCGCGCAGGGGCCCGTAACCGGCCGTGCTGGGGGCCAAGCCCTGCCTGGGGGGGGGGAGAGTGAGGGGCCCAGGCATCCGGGGAAGGGGCCCAGGCGTCCGGGAGAGGGGCCCAGGTGTCCGGGGAGGGGCCCAGGTGTCCGGGAAAGGGGCCCAGGAGTCCGGGGAAAGGGCCCAGGAGTCCGGGAAAGGGGCCCAGGCGTCCGGGAGAGGGGCCCAGGTGTCCGGGGAAGGGGCCCAGGTGTCTGGGGAGGGGCCCAGGCGTCCGGGAGAGGGGCCCAGGTGTCCGGGAGGGGCCCAGGTGTCCGGGAAAGGGGCCCAGGAGTCCGGGGAAAGGGCCCAGGAGTCCGGGAAAGGGGCCCAGGCGTCCGGGAGAGGGGCCCAGGTGTCCGGGGAAGGGGCCCAGGTGTCCGGGGAAGGGGCCCAGGCGTCCTGGGAGGGGCCCAGGTGTCCGGGGAGGGGCCCAGGAGTCCGGGGAGGGGCCCAGGAGTCCGGGGGAACCCTCCCGCCCCTCCCCCGCAGACCCCCCCCGCTGCCCCTCCCCCCGGGGGGCCCAGGCGTCCCGGCTCACTCGACTCTCCATTGGCCCAGGCGCACGTGGGGGCGGGGCGGGGCGCTCTGCGTCCGGGCCCGGAGCGCCGCTGGGGGAGGGGGGGAAGGGGGCGGGGTCAGAATAGCCCCGCCTCCTTCAGGCCCCGCCCTCCCGAGCTCCGCCCCCCCAACACGTTTCCACCCCCCCAACACACTTCGCGCCCCCCCTTTTTGGCCCCCTCCCCGCGCCGTAGCCCAGCCCACCCCCTCCCCTTGACCCCCGCCCTCCCATAAGCCCCGCCCTCTCTCCAGGCCCCGCCCCCTGCCCCAGGCCCCGCCCCTCCTCCGCGCTCGCCCCGGCGCTACCGATCCGCATGATCCTGCGCGCCGCCATGGCCGCGGCCGGAAGTCCCGCCGCCCGCCGGAAGCGGCTCCACCCCGGAAGTGCCCGGCGGCGCCGCCCCGCAGGGCGCCGCCATTTTCCGTACGGCGCCGCCATTCTCCGTACGGCGCCGCCATTTTCCGTAACGGCGCCGCCGCGGCCCCGCAGGGCGCCGCCATCTTGTGCCGCGCGCCATCTCGGCCCCGCGCTACGGCGGCCGCGCGGCGCCAAACCGCGCGTTATTCCCCCCCCCCCTCCCCCGCGGGGCGCAGCGAGGAGGCGGTTTTGGGGCGAAACGGGGCTTTATTGGGGCCGTCAGCCGAGCGTGTCCTTCCAGGGGCGGCGGGGGGGCGGCGGGGGGGCGGGCGCCGGCCCCCCCGGCTGCTGCAGCGGGTTCTGGGCGAAGGTCTGGCGCAGCGGCCCTGCGGCAGGGGCGTGAGCGGGGCGGGGGGGGGGCGAGAGAGACCCCCCCCACGTGACCCCCCTCGTGCAAGAGACCCCCCCGTGCAAGACCCACCCCCGTGCAAGAGACCCTCCCTCGTGCAAAGGCCCTCGTGCAAGAGACCCCCCCGCGTGTGACCCCCCGTGCGAGGTCTGCCCTCGTGCAAGAGCCGCCCCTCGTGCAAGAGACCCCCTGTGCAAGGGACACCCCCCGTGCAAGAGACACCCCCTGTGCAAGAGACACCCCTCGTGCAAGAGCCACCCTCGTGCAAGAGCCGCCCTCGTGCAAGGACCCTCGTGCAACAGAACCGCCCCCCTCATGCAAGACCCACCCCCGTGCAAGAACCACCCTTGTGCAAGAGCCATCCTCGTGCAAGCACCATCCCCGTGCAAGGCCCCCTCGTGCAAGGCCCCTCGTGCAAGCCCCCCCCCCGTGCCAGCCCCCCCCGTGCCGCTCACCCTTGGCGGCCAGGGCCAGGTGGTTGCGGAGCCGCCAGTCGCGCTGCTCCCGCCGCTGGGCCGCCTGCGCCTCCCGCCAGCCTGGGCACGAGCGGGGGTCACCCCGGGCAAACCCCCCCGGGCAAGAAACCCCCCTCGTGCAAACATCCCCGTGCAAAAACCCCCCGTGCAAGAAACCTCTGGTGCAAGAAACCCCTCGTGCAAGAAACCCCCTCGTGCAAGAAACCCCCCTTGTGCAAGAAACCCCCCTCGTGGAAACACCCATGCAAGAAACCCCCTCGTGCAAAGAAGCCCTCGTGCAAGAAACCTCCTGGTGCAAGAAACCCCCCTCGTGCAAGAAATCCTTTGTGCAAGAAACCCCCCTCGTGCAAGAAATCCCTCGTGCAAAAAATCTCCTGGTGCAAGAAGCCCCCCCGTGCAAGAAACCTCCTGGTGCAAAAACCCTCCTCGTGCAAGAAACCCCTTCGTGCAAGAAACCCCTTGTGCAAGAAACCCCTTTGTGCAAGAAACCTCTGGTGCAAGAAACCCCCCCGTGCAAGAAACCCCCCCGGGCAAAATCCCCCCTTGTGCAAACACCCCTGTGCAAAACCCCCCCCGGGCAAGAAACCCCCTCGTGCAAGAAACCCCCCGTGCAAGAAACCTCCTGCTGCAAAAACCCTCCTCGTGCAAGAAACTCCCTCGTGCAAGAAGCCCCTTGTGCAAGAAATCTCCTGGTGCAAGAAACCCCCCGTGCAAGAAACCCCCCTCGTGCAAACTCCCCCGTGCAAGAGACCCCCCTCGTGCAAAATCCCTCCTCGTGCCAAACCCTGGTGCAAAACCCCCCCTCGTGCAAAACCCTGGTGCAAACCCCCCCGTGCAAAACCCTCGTGCAAGGCCCCCCCATGCAAAACCCCCCCTCGTGCAAAATCCCTCCTCGTGCAAAACCTGCTCGTGCAAAACCCTGGTGCAAACCCCCCCTCGTGCAAAACCCTGGTGCAAAACCCCCCCTCGTGCAAAATCCCTCCTCGTGCAAACCCCCCCCTCGTGCAAAGCCCTGGTGCAAAACCCCCCCTCGTGCAAAATCCCTCCCCGTGCAACCCCCCCCTCGTGCAAAACCCTGGTGCAAAACCCCCCCTTGTGCAAAACCCCTCCTCGTGCAAATCCCCCCTCGTGCAAAATCCTTGTGCAAAACCCCCCCTCGTGCAAAATCCCTCCTCGTGCAACCCCCCCCTCGTGCAAAGCCCTGGTGCAAGCCCCCCCGCCAGCCCCCCCCGCGGCCGCTCACCCTTGCGGAGGCTGTGGAGGAGGCCGGGGCCGGGGGGGGCGGGGGGGGGCGGGGGGGGCAGGCGGAGGCGGGCCCGCACCCCCGGCACCCGCAGCAGCCCCACGTGCACCGCCCCGAAGACGTTGGACGCCAGCCAGTAGGTCAGCACCGCCTGCGGGGGGGGGGCACGGGGGGGTCAGCACCGCCCTCCTGCGAGGCAGCCTCGTGCGAGGGACCCTCGTGCAAAGGAACCGTCCTCGTGCGAGAGACCGTCCTCGTGTGAGGGACCCTTGTGCAAGGGACCGTCCTCGTGCAAAGGGACGTTCTCGTGCAAAGGGACGTTCTCGTGCGAGGGACCCTCGTGCAAAGAGCCAGCCTCGTGCGAGAGACCGTCCTCGTGCAAAGGGACGTTCTCGTGCAAAGGAACCGTCCTCGTGCGAGAGACCGGCCTCGTGCGAGGGACCCTCGTGCAAAGGGGCAGCCTCATGCAAGGGACCGTCCTCGTGCGAGAGACCGTCCTCGTGCAAGGGACCCTCGTGCGAGGAGCCGTCCTTGTGCAAGGGACCCTCGTGCAAGAGACCGTCCTCGTGCAAGGGACCCTCGTGCGAGGAGCCGTCCTTGTGCAAGGGACCCTCGTGCAAGAGACCGTCCTCGTGCAAGGGACCCTCGTGCGAGGAGCCGTCCTCGTGCAAGGGACCCTCGTGCAAGAGACCGTCCTCGTGCAAGGGATCCTTGTGCAAAGGAATGGCCTCGTGCAAAGGACCCTCATGCGAGGAACCGTCCTCGTGCAAGGGACCCTCGTGCAAAGGCTCGTCCTCGTGCAAGGGACCCTCGTGCAAGGGACTGTCCTCGTGCGAGGAACCAGCCCCCGCGAAGCCCCGCCCCCACGAAGCCCCACCCCTTTCCGCAAGCCCCGCCCCCTCGCAAGCCCCCCCCTCCATGCACCACCCCAGCCCCAGGCGCGAGGCCCCGCCCCCGCGAAGCCCCGCCCCCCGGCGCGAAGCCCCGCCCCCTGTGCCCAGGCCCCGCCCCCCCGGCCGGGCTCACCGTGGGGAAGTGGAAGATGATTGGCAGGAAGAGGAGGGGCAGGAGGCGGAGCAGCTGCCGCGCTGGCCCCGCCCCCGGGCTCGACACCCCCGTCTCCGCCCCCAGCTGCCCCGCGGCGACAGGCGGACGCGGTGACAGGCGGACGCGGTGACAGGCGGACGCGGTGACAGGCGGATGCAGCAACAGGCGGACGCGGGAACAGGCGGACGCGGCGACCCACAGACGCGGGAACAGGCGGATGCGGCAACAGGCGGACGAGGGAACAGGCGGACGCGGCGACCCACGGACGCGGGAACAGGCGGATGCGGCAACAGGCGGACGAGGGAACAGGCGGACGCGGCGACAGGCGGACACGGCAACAGGCGGACGCGGGAACAGGCAGACGCGGGAACAGGCGGACGCAGCGACAGGCGGACGCAGGAACAGGCAGACGCAGGAACAGGCGGACACAGGTCATCCCCCCCTTCCCATAGGGTCTACAGGGCCCCCCCCCTTTCTATAGGGCCTATGGGGCCCCCCCGGTTTCTATGGGGTCTATGAAGCCCCCCGGGTTTCCATAGGGCCTATGGGCCCCCCCCCGATTCCCATAGGGGCTATAGGGCCCCCCCCCGTCGCCCCCAGGACCCATAGCACCTATAGGGCCCCCCAAGTTTCCATAGGATGTAGAGAGCCCCCGCGGTTTCTATAGGGTCTATAGGGTCCCTCATGTTTCCATAGGCTCCACAGCATCCCCCATGTTTCTATAGCATCCATAGGCCCCCCCGGGGTTTCTATAGGGTCTATAGGGTCCCCCGTGTTTCTATAGGCTCCACAGGGTCTCCCATGTTTCTATAGGGTCTAAAGGGTCCCCTGGGGTTTCTATAGGGTCTATAAGGTCCCCCATGTTTCTATAGCATCTAGAGGTCCCCCTGGGGTTTCTATAGGGTCCATAGGGTCCCCCGTGTTTCTATAAGCTCCACAGGGTCCCCCGTGTTTCTATAGGCTCCATAGGCCCCCCCCCCGGGGTTTCTATAGGCTCCATAGGGTCCCCCAGGGTTTCTATAGGGTCCATAGGCCCCCCTGGGGTTTCTATAGGCTCCATAGTGTCCCCCAGGGTTTCTATAGGCTCTATAGGGTCCCCCGGGGTTTCTATAGGCTCCATAGCCCCCCCCCCAGGTTTCTATAGGCTCCATAGTGTCCCCCAGGGTTTCTATAGGCTCCACAGGGTCCCCCAGGGTTTCTATAGGCTCCATAGCCCCCCCCCGGGGTTTCTATAGGCTTCATAGTGTCCCCCAGGGTTTCTATAGACTCCATAGGCCCCCCCGGGGTTTCTATAGGCTCTATAGGGTCTCCTGTGTTTCTATATGGTCTATAGCCCCCCCCCAGGGTTTCTATAGCGTCCATAGGCCCCCCCGGGGTTTCCATAGGGTCTATAGGCCCCCCCCCGCCCCCCGCCCGCGGGGCACCTCGAGGACGAGCCAGGTGGAGGCGGTGACGAGGAGGGGCAGGAGGCCGAGGGGGTCGGGGGCCGCCAGGTCGGGGAACCAGGCGACGCCGCCGCAGCCGAACCCGGGCGCCGGCACCGCCGCCATCCGCCGCAGCGCCACGAAGAAGGAGACGAACACCGGCGCCTGCGGGCACGCGCGCGGCCTCACCCGGATGCCTGGGCCCCTTTTCCCCCCGGACGCCTGGGCCCCTTTCCCCCGGACGCCTGGGCCTGCCCGGACGCCTGGGCCCTTTTCCCCCGGACGCCTGGGCCCCTTTCCCCCCGGACGCCTGGGCCCTTCACCCAGACGCCTGGGCCCTCACCCGCACGCCGGGGCACTTTTCCCCCAGACGCCGGGGCCCCTTTCCCCCGGACGCCTGGGCCCTTCCCCGGACGCCTGGGGCCTTCCCCGGACGCCTGGGGGCCTTCACCCGGACGCCTGGGCCCCTTTCCCGGACGCCTGGGCCCCTTTTCCCCCGGACGCCTGGGCTCCTTTCCCCCCGGACACCTGGGCCCTTCACCCGGACGCCTGGGCCTCTTCCCGGACGCCTGGGCCCTTCACCCGGACGCCTGGGCCCCTTTCCCCCGGACGCCTGGGCCCCTTTTCCCCCGGACGCCTGGGCTCCTTTCCCCCCGGACACCTGGGCCCTTCACCCGGACGCCTGGGCCTCTTCCCGGACGCCTGGGCCCTTCACCCGGACGCCTGGGCCCCTTTCCCCCGGACGCCTGGGCCCCTCCCCGGACGCCTGGGCCCTTTTCCCCCAGACGCCTGGGCCCCTTTCCCCCGCACGCCTGGGCCCTTCACCCAGACGCCTGGGCCCTTCCCAGACACCTGGGCCCCTTCCCCGGACGCCTGGGCCCTTCACCCGGACGCCTGGGCCCTCACCCGCGCGCCGGGGCCCCTTTCCCCCCGGACGCCTGGGCCCCTTTCCTGGACACCGGGGGCCTTCACCCGGACGCCTGGGCCCCTTTTCCCCCGGACGCCTGGGCCCCTTTCCCCCCGGACGCCTGGGCCCCTCTCCCGGACGCCTGGGCCCTTCCCAGACACCTGGGCCCTTCCCCAGACGCCTGGGCCCCTTTCCCGGACGCCTCAGTCCTTCACCCGGACACCTGGGCCCTTCCCCGGACGCCTGGGCCCCTTCCCGCACGCCGGGGCCCCTTTTCCCCCGGACGCCTGAGCCCCTTCCCCGGACGCCTGGGCCCTTCCCCGGACGCCTGGGCCCTTTTCCCGGATGCCTGGGCCCCTTCCCCGGACGCCTGGGCCCTTCCCCGGACACCAGGGGCCTTCACCCGGACACCTGGGCCCCTTTCCCGGACGCCTGGGCCCTTTTCCCGGACACCTGGGCCCCTTTTCCCCCGGACGCCTGGGCCCCTCTCCCGGACGCCTGGGCCCTTCACCCGGACGCCTGGGCCCTCACCCGGACGCCTGGGCCCCTCCCCGGACGCCTGGGCCCCTTCCCGGACACCTGGGCCCTTCACCCGGACGCCTGGGCCCCTTCCCCGGATGCCGGGGCCCTTTTCCCCCGGACGCCTGGGCCCCTCTCCCGGACGCCTGGGCCCTTCACCCGGACGCCTGGGCCCTTCCCCGGACGCCTGGGCCCTTTTCCCCCGGACGCCTGGGCCCCTTTCCCCCGGACGCCGGGGCCCCTTTTCCCCCGGACGCCTGGGCCCCTTTCCCCCGGACGCCGGGGCCCTTCACCCGGACGCCTGGGCCCTTCACCCGGACGCCTGGGGCCTTCACCCGGACGCCTGGGCCCTCACCCGCACGCCGGGGCCCTTCCCCGGACGCCTGGGCCCCTCTCCCGGACGCCTGGGCCCCTCCCGGACGCCTGGGCCCTTTTCCCGGATGCCTGGGCCCCTCACCCAGACACCGGGGGCCTTCACCTGGATGCCTGGGCCCTTTCCCGGACGCCTGGGCCCCCTTCCCGGACGCCTGGGCCCCTTTCCCGGACGCCTGGGCCCTTTCCTGGATGCCTGGGCCCCCTTCCCGGACGCCTGGGCCCCTCTGGGGACGCCTGGGCCCCTCCCCGGACGCCTGGGCCCTTTTCCCGGACGCCTGGGCCCTTCCCCGGACGCCTGGGCCCCTCTCCCGGATGCCTGGGCCCCTTCGCAGATGCCTGGGCCCCTTTTCCCCCGGACGCCTGGGCCCTTCACCCGGACGCCTGGGCCCCTCTCCCGGATGCCTGGGCCCCTTCCCAGATGCCTGGGCCCCTTTTCCCCCGGACGCCTGGGCCCTTCACCCGGACGCCTGGGCCCCTCTCCCGGACGCCTGGGCCCTTCCCCGGACGCCTGGGCCCCTCCCGGACGCCGGGGCCCCCCACCTGCACCAGGGGCACCAGGAAGCCCCGCAGCGGGTTGACGTCATGAGCCTTCTGATAGGCCGCCAGCTCCGTGTAGGCCAGTGTCACTGCGGGGGGCGGGGCCAGTGAGGGGGCGGGGCCAAGGGGAGGGTGGAGCCAGGGAGGGGGTGGAGCCAGGGAGGGGGTGGAGCTTGCTACGGCCCCACCCCCAGCACTGAGGCCCCGCCCCCTCCCAGAGGCTCCACCCCCACCCCAAGCACCACCCCAGGAAGCTCCACCCCCTTCCCCAGGCCACACCCCCACCCACAAGCCCCTCCCCTCCCCATAAGCCCCGCCCCCTCCCAGCAGAGCAGTGCAGCCCTGTTCCCCTTGGCCACACCCCCTTATAGGCCACACCCCCTTATAGGCCACACCCCCTCCAATCCCTGCCAGGGCCAGCCGCTCCCACAGCCCCTCCCCAGGACCCCTCACAGGCCACGCCCCCTCCCACCCAGGCCACGCCCCCTCCCATAAGCCACGCCCACCTCCCCTATCCCTGCCCCAGCCAGCAGCTCCCCCACAGCACCCCCAGCAGGCCCCACCCCCTGCTGGCAGGCCCCGCCCCCTCCCACAGGCCCCGCCCCCTCCCACCCAGGCCCCGCTCCCTCCCATAAGCCACACCCCCCCAGTCCCATCCCTGCCCCAGCCAGCAGCTCCCCCACGGCTCCCCCCCAGCAGGCCCCACCCCCTGCCTGCAGGCCCCGCCCACCTCCCATAGGCCACGCCCCCTCCCATAGGCCCCGCCCACCTCCCCATCCCTGCCTCAGCCAGCAGCTCCCCCACGGCTCCCCCCCAGCAGGCCCCGCCCCCTTCCCACAGGCCCTGCCCCCTCCCCACAAACCACGCCCACCTCCCCCATCCCTGCCCCAGCCAGCAGCTCCCCCACAGCCCCCCCAGCAGGCCCCGCCCCCCTCCCGCAGGCCCCACCCACCTCCCACAGGCCCCGCCCACCTCCCACAGGCCCCGCCCCCCTCCCACAGGCCCCGCCCACCTTGCCGGGGGTCGCCGAGGCGCCGGGCCTCCTGCAGGCGCTGGCCCAGGCGCTGGAGGTGGGGCAGGTGGGGGGCCAGGCGGGCGGCCTGTCGCTGGGCCCCCACCACCAGGGGCAGCAGGGCCGCCCGGGCCCCCGCCGTGCCTGTGGGGCGCCCCACGGCGTCGGGCTCCTGCCCCACGGCCCCCCCCGCGCGGCCCCCCCCTGCCCCATAGCGACAGCCGGGGAGACCCTCCTGCCCCATAGCGACAGCCGAGGAGACCCTCCTGCCCCATAGCGACAGCCGGGGAGACCCTCCTGCCCCACAGCATCGCCCGGGGAGACCCTCCTGCCCCATAGCAACACCCGGGGAGACCCTCCTGCCCCATAGCGACACCCTGGGGAGACCCTCCTGCCCCATAGCGACCACTCGGGAGCTCCTCCTGCCCCATAGCATCGCCCGGGGAGACCCTCCTGCCCCATAGCGACACCCGGGGAGACCCTGCTGCCCCATAGCATCACCCGGGGAGACCCTCCTGCCCCATAGCATCGCCCGGGGAGCCTCTCCTGCCCCATAGCGACAGCCGGGGAGACGCTCCTGCCCCATAGCGACAGCCGGGGAGACCCTCCTGCCCCATAGCGACACCCGGGGAGACCCTCCTGCCCCATAGCATCGCCCGGGGAGCTCCTCCTGCCCCATAGCGACAGCCGGGGAGACGCTCCTGCCCCATAGCGACACCCGGGGAGACCCTCCTGCCCCATAGCGACACCCGGGGAGCTCCTCCTGCCCCATAGCGACAGCCGGGAAGACCCTGCTGCCCCATAGCGTCGGCCGGGGAGACCCTCCTGCCCCATAGCGACAGCCGGGGAGACTCTCCTGCCCCATAGCGACACCCGGGGAGACCCTCCTGCCCCATAGCGACCACTCAGGAGCTCCTCCTGCCCCATAGCATCGCCCGGGGAGACCCTCCTGCCCCATAGCAACACCCAGGGAGCCTCTCCTGCCCCATAGCATCACCCTGGGAGACTCTCCTGCCCCATAGCGACAGCCGGGGAGACCCTGCTGCCCCATAGCGACACCTGGGAGCTTCTCCTGCCCCATAGCGACAGCCGGGGAGACCCTGCTGCCCCATAGCGTCGGCCGGGGAGACCCTCCTGCCCCATAGCGACAGCCGGGGAGACTCTCCTGCCCCATAGCGACACCCGGGGAGACCCTCCTGCCCCATAGTGACCACTCGGGAGCTCCTCCTGCCCCATAGCATCGCCCGGGGAGCTCCTCCTGCCCCATAGCGACACCCGGGGAGACCCTGCTGCCCCATAGCGTCGCCTGGGGAGACCCTGCTGCCCCATAGCGACAGCCGGGGAGACCCTCCTGCCCCATAGCATTGCCCGGGGAGACCCTCCTGCCCCATAGCGACACCCTGGGAGACCCTCCTGCCCCATAGCAACACCCAGGGAGACCCTCCTGCCCCATAGCAACACCCAGGGAGCCTCTCCTGCCCCATAGCGACACCCGGGGAGACCCTCCTGCCCCATAACGACAGCCGGGGAGACGCTCCTGCCCCATAGCATCGCCCAGGGAGCTCCTCCTGCCCCATAGCGACCGCTCAGGAGCTCCTCCTGCCCCATAGCATCGCCCGGGGAGACCCTCCTGCCCCATAGCAACACCCAGGAAGCCTCTCCTGCCCCATAGCATCACCCTGGGAGCTCCTCCTGCCCCATAGCGGCACCTGGGGAGACTCTCCTGCCCCATAGCATCACCCGGGGAGACCCTCCTGCCCCATAGTGACAGCCGGGGAGACTCTCCTGCCCCATAGCGACAGCCGGGGAGACCCTCCTGCCCCATAGCGACACCCGGGGAGACTCTCCTGCCCCATAGCGACAGCCGGGGAGACCCTCCTGCCCCATAGCGACACCCGGGGAGACCCTCCTGCCCCATGGCATCGCCCAGGGAGACCCTCCTGCCCCATAGCGGCTCCTCCTGCCCCATAGCAGCTCCTCCTGCCCCATAGCATCACTCTGCAAGGTCCTCCAGCCCCATAGCAACCCCCAGCCCCATAGGGACCCCCCCAGCCCCACAGCAAGACCCCCCAGCCCCATAGCATCCCCACTTTCTGCCCCATAGCGAGCCTCTCCACCACCACAGGGGCCTCCCCACACCCCATAGGACCCCCCCAGCCCCATAGCGGCCCCCCCAGCCCCATAGCAAGCCTCTCCACCACCACAGGGACCTCCCCACACCCCATAGGAGCCCCATCACACCCCATAGGGCCCCCCCAGCCCCATAGGGCCCCCCAGCCCCACAGGGACACCCCCAGCCCCACAGCAAAACCCCCCAGCCCCATAGCATCCCCACCCCCTGCCCCATAGCGAGCCTCTTCACCACCACAGGGACCTTTCCACACCCCATAGGAGCCCCATCACACCCCATAGAGCTCCCCCAGCCCCATAGGGACCCCTCCCAGCCCCATAGCGGCCCCCCCAGCCCCATAGCGAGCCTCTCCACCACCACAGGGACCTTCCCACACCCCATAGGGACCCCCCAGCCCCACAGCGGCCCCCCCAGCCCCATAGGGACCCCTCCCAGCCCCACAGCGGCCCCCCCAGCCCCACAGCGGCCCCCCCCAGCCCCACAGGGACCCCCCCAGCCCCACAGCGGCCCCCCCCACCCCCATAGCGGCCCCCCCAGCCCCATAGCGAGCCTCTCCACCACCACAGGGGCCTCCCCACACCCCATAGGACCCCCCCAGCCCCATAGCGGCCCCCCCAGCCCCATAGCAAGCCTCTCCACCACCACAGGGACCTCCCCACACCCCATAGGAGCCCCATCACACCCCATAGGGCCCCCCCAGCCCCATAGGGCCCCCCAGCCCCACAGGGACACCCCCAGCCCCACAGCAAAACCCCCCAGCCCCATAGCATCCCCACCCCCTGCCCCATAGCGAGCCTCTTCACCACCACAGGGACCTTTCCACACCCCATAGGAGCCCCATCACACCCCATAGAGCTCCCCCAGCCCCATAGGGACCCCTCCCAGCCCCATAGCGGCCCCCCCAGCCCCATAGCGAGCCTCTCCACCACCACAGGGACCTTCCCACACCCCATAGGGACCCCCCAGCCCCACAGCGGCCCCCCCAGCCCCATAGGGACCCCTCCCAGCCCCACAGCGGCCCCCCCAGCCCCACAGCGGCCCCCCCCAGCCCCACAGGGACCCCCCCAGCCCCACAGCGGCCCCCCCCACCCCCATAGCGGCCCCCCCAGCCCCATAGCGAGCCTCTCCACCACCACAGGGACCTTCCCACACCCCATAGGGACCCCTCCCAGCCCCACAGCGGCCTCCCCAGCCCCACAGCGGCCCCCCCCAGCCCCATAGCGAGCCTCTCCACCACCACAGGGGCCTCCCCACACCCCATAGGAGCCCCATCACACCCCATAGGGCCCCCCCAGCCCCATAGGGACCCCCCCAGCCCCATAGCGGCCCCCCCAGCCCCATAGCGAGCCTTTCCACCACCACAGGGACCTTCCCACACCCCATAGGGCCCCCCCAGCCCCATAGGGACCCCCCCCAGCCCCATAGCAGCCCCCCCCCAGCCCCACAGCGGCCCCCCCAGCCCCACAGCGGCCCCCCGGCTCACCGAGGGCGATGGCCGCCCACCAGGGCAGCCCCACGTCGAAGTGCAGGAACTGCAGCAGGTTCTGCACCAGCCCCACGGGGCTGTAGCCCCCCAGGCCCAGGTCCTCCAGCCCCACGGCGTCCGGCCCCACGGCGGCCTCCAGCCCCACGGCGTCCGGCCCCACGGCGGCCCCGGGCCCCGCGGCGGCGGCCTCGGGCCCCACGGCGGCGGCGGGACCCACGGCCGGGCTCTCCGGGGCGGCTGCCGGTGTCTGCAAGGGGGGTGTGGGGGGGAGGGCTGCCCCACGGCGGCCCCCTCCGAGCTGCCGTCTGCCCCCCTGAGCCCCCCATCTGCCCCCCAGAGCCCCCCATCCTGCCCCATGGACCCCCGAGATGGCTCCCAGCCCCCCATCTGCCCCCCTGAGCCCCCCACCTGCCCCCCATCCTGCCCCATGGACCCCCGAGATGGCTCCCAGCCCCCCATCTGCCCCCCTGAGCCCCCCACCTGCCCCCCATCCTGCCGCATGGACCCCCGAGATGGCTCCCAGCCCCCCATCTGCCCCCCAGGGCCCCTCATGTGCCCCCCAGGCCCCCATCCTGCCCCCCAGAGCCCCTATTCTGCCCCCCAGGCCCCCATCCTGCCCCCCAGACTGTCCCCCAGCCCCACATCTGCCCCCCAGGGCCCCCAAGCTGCCCCCCCGACCCCAATTCTGCCCCCCTGGCCCCCCATCCTGCCCCCCAAGCTGCCCCCCAGCCCCCCAAGCTGCCCCCCAACCCCCAATTCTGCCCCCCAAGCTGCCCCCCAACCCCCAAATCTGCCCCCCCGACCCCAATTCTGCCCCCCCGGCCCCCCAAGCTGCCCCCAAGCTGCCCCCCAAGCTGCCCCCCAGGGCCCCCCTCACCTGGGGGCCGGCGGTGCTGAGGGCCCGGGCCGCGGGGCCCAGCGCCAGGAGGGGCCTGTGGGGCAGCAGCGGCCCCCGCGGGGCCTGCGGCCGGGAGGGGGGGGCACAAGTGACGTCATAGCCCCCCTGGTGACATCATCACCCCACGCCGCCGCCGCCGCCTCGCTCCTCCACCCCCCCCCACGACCTCTGCGGCGCCGGGGTCGGGGTTACCGCAAGGTCGTGACCCCTGTGACATCACCAGCGTGTGACCCCTGCCCCGGCACGGTGTATAGGCAAGCTATGACGTCACTGTGACGCATGATGATGTCAGAGCGCACAAAAATGGCGGGTACTTCAAGGACACGCTGAGACGGGACCGAAACGCCCGCAGCCCACCCGGCCCCCCCCCCCGCCCCGCCGGTGGGCTCGCGGTGACGTCACGGCCACGCATGACGTCACCAGGCGGCGAAACAGCACCGGGGGGGGCAACAGGAGGGGGGATCCCCCCCTCCCCAAACCGCCGGTGGGGGGGTTTCCCCGCTTCCGCCACCCCGAGTGACGTCAGCGCCGGGCCGTGACGTCAGCGCCGGGCCGTGACGTCACGCCCAGCCCCCCCCCTCCCCCCCCCCCCGGCGCACCTGCAGCCTCAGGGCCCGGAGCAGCGGCCGGAGCCGCGGAGCCGCCGCCGCCATCATCGCCGCCACCCACGTGGGAGGAGGGCGGGGGAGAAGCGGCTCTGCGCATGCGCGCGCCGCCGCCCGGCTCGAAGCCGCCGCCGCCATGTCGGGGCCGGGCAGCCCGCGAAAGTGGGGGGGGGGGGGGCGTGGCCGGGCGCGCCGGTGACGTCGAGCGGCGCCGAGCGGCGGGAAGGCGGGCGGCGGCCGCCGCCATTTTGAAGCGCCGGCAGCTGGGCGCGGCGCTCCCGTGTGTGGCGGCCGCCGGCGCCGGTGTGAGGGGAGGCGGGGGCGGCCCGCGGGCTCCCCCCCCCCCCCCGCCCCCAGCCTCGCTGCCGGCCCCCCCGGTAGCCGCCGGCCTCGGAGGTAGGGCCCGAGCAGCCCCCCCCCCCCCCCGCGCCGTGGGGCCTCCGCGGTTCTCTCCTCAGAGCGGCCTGACAGGAGCTGCCCCCCCCCCCCCCCCCCGGCTCGTACCGCGGCCCCCCCCGAGCCTGAGGTGGGGCTGGGCCCCCAAACCCCCCCAGGACCCCCCCAAACCCCCCTGAGCCCCCCCCGAACAGGGGCTGGGGCCCCCCAAGACCCCCCAGCCCCCTCTCAGGACCCCCAAGTTGGGGCTGGGACCCCCAAGTCCCCCCTGGGACCCCACAAACCCCCCCAGACCCCAAAGTTGAGGCTGGGACCCCCAAATCCCCCCCAGGACCCCCCCAAACCCCCTTGAGCCCCCCCCGAACAGGGGCTGGGGCCCCCCAAGACCGCCCAACCCCCTCTCAGGACCCCCAAGTTGGGGCTGGGACCCCCAAATCCCCCCCAGGACCCCCCCAAACCCCCTTGAGCCCCCCCAAACAGGGGCTGGGGCCCCCCAAGACCCCCCAGCCCCCTCTCAGGACCCCCAAGTTGGGGCTGGGACCCCCAAACCCCCCCAGGACCCCCCCAAACCCCCCTGAGCCCCCCCCGAACAGGGGCTGGGCCCCCCAAGACCCCCCAGCCCCCTCTCAGGACCCCCAAGTTGGGGCTGGGACCCCCAAATCCCCCCTGGGACCCCCCAAATTCCCCCCAGAAGCCCCCAAACCCACCTGAACCCCCCCCAAACAGGGGCTGGGGGTCCCCCAGACCCCTCTGGGACCCACATATCCCCCCCGGGACCCCCCCAAACCCCCTTGAGCCCCCCCCAAACAGGGGCTGGGGCCCCCCAAGACCCCCCAGCCCCCTCTCAGGACCCCCAAGTTGGGGCTGGGACCCTCAAATCCCCCCTGGGACCCCCCAAATTCCCCCCAGAAGCCCCCAAACCCACCTGAACCCCCCCAAACGGGCTGGGGGTCCCCCAGACCCCTCTGGGACCCACATATCCCCCCCGGGACCCCCCCAAACCTCCTTGAGCCCCCCCCAAACAGGGGCTGGGGCCCCCAAGACCCCCCAAACCCCTCTCAGGACCCCGAAGTTGGGGCTGGGCCCCCCAAATCCCCCCAGGGCCCCCCAAACCCCTCTCAGGACCCCCAAGTTGGAGCTGGGACCCCCAAATCACCCCCTAGGACCCCCAAATTCCCCCCCCAGGACCCCTAAGTTGGGGCTGGCACCCCTAAATCTTTCCTAGGACCCCCCCAACCCCCTCTCAGGACCCCCAAGTTGGGGCTGGGACCCCCAAATCCCCCCCCAGGAGCCCCCAACCCCCTCTCAGGACCCCCAAGTTGGGGCTGGGACCCCCAAATCCCCCCCCAGGAGCCCCCAACCCCCTCTCAGGACCCCCAAGTTGGGGCTGGGACCCCCAACCCCCCCCCCAGGGCCCCCCAACCCCCTCTCAGGACCCCCAAGTTGGGGCTGGGGTCCCGCAGATCCCCCCCAGGACCCCTAAGTTGGGGCTGGGGCCCCCAACCCCCCCCCAGGACCCCCCAACCCCCTTTCAAGAGCCTCAAGTGGGGGCTGGGACCCCCCAAATCCCCCCTGGGACCCCCCAAACCCCCCCCAGACCCCTAAATGGGGGCTGGGACCCCCCAAATCCCCCCTGGGACCCCCCAAGCCCACCTAAACCCCCCCAAACAGGGGCTGGGGGTCCCCCAGACTCCTCTGGGCCCCCCAAATACCCCCTGGGGACCCCCAACCCCCTCTCAGGACCCCCAAGTTGGGGCTGGGACCCCCAAATCCCCCCTGGGACCCCCCAAATTCCCCCCAGAAGCCCCCAAACCCACCTGAACCCCCCCAAACAGGGGCTGGGGGTCCCCCAGACCCCTCTGGGCCCCGCCAAATACCCCTTGGGGCCCCCCAACCCCCTCTCAGGACCCCCAAGTTGGGGCTGGGACCCCCAAATCCCCCCAGGACCCCCCCAAACCTCCTTGAGCCCCCCCAAACAGGGGCTGGGGCCCCCCAAGACCCCCCAACCCCCTCTCAGGACCCCCAAGTTGAGCCTAGGGCCCCCCAAATCCCCCCAGTTCCCCCCTGGGACCCCTGATACCCCCCTGGGACCCCCCAACCCCCTCTCAGGACCCCCAAGTTGGGGCTGGGCCCCCAAATCCCCCCAGGACCCCCCCAAACCCCCTTGAGCCCCCCCCAAACAGGGGCTGGGGCCCCCCAAGACCCCCCAAACCCCTCTCAGGACCCCCAAGTTGGGGCTGCGGCCCCCAACCCCCCCCCCAGGGCCCCCCCAAACCCCCCTGAGCCCCCCCCAAACAGGGGCTGCGGCCCCCCAAGACCCCCCAACCCCCTCTCAGGACCCCCAAGTTGGGGCTGGGACCCCCAAACCCCCCCAGGACCCCCCCAAACCCCCTTGAGCCCCCCCCAAACAGGGGCTGCGGCCCCCCAAGACCCCCCAACCCCCTCTCAGGACCCCCAAGTTGGGGCTGGGACCCCCAAATCCCCCCCAGGACCCCCCCAAACCCCCTTGAGCCCCCCCAAACAGGGGCTGGGGCCCCCCCAGACCCCCCAGCCCCCTCTCAGGACCCCCAAGTTGGGGCTGGGACCCCCAACCCCCCCCCAGGGTCCCCCAAACCCTTCTCAGGACCCCCAAGTTGGGGCTGGGGTCCCCCAAATCCCCCCTGGGACCCCCCCAGATCCCCCCCTTTCACCTTCGTTAACCTCATTAACACCTATTTCTCCCCCCCCCAGGCCATGGCGGAGCCCCCCGAGACCGAGCCCGGCCCCCGCACGCCGTCGCCCCCCCCGGGGGGGTCCCAACCGCCGCCGTCACCCCCGGCGGGGGCCGAACCGCCACCGTCACCCCCGGGGGGGGCCGAACCGCCGCCATCACCCGCGGGGGGGGCCGAAGCGTCGCCGCCGGAGGGGGCCGAACCGCCGCCGTTGCCCCCCCCGGGGGGGTCCGAGACGCCGTTGCCGCCCCCGGGGGGGTCCGAGACGCCGCCGTGGCCCCCGGGGGGGGCCGGAGAGGCGCCGTGGCCGGCGGGGGGGCCGGGGGGGCCGGCGTTCGGGGCGCTGCGGGCGGCGCTGGAGGCGGCCCTGGCCCGCAGCCCCGGCGAGGCGGCCCCCCCGGCCCTGGCCCCCGCCCTGGCCGCCCCCCTGCCCCCCCCGGCCAAGTGCCGCCACCTCGACGGCGCCCGCCTGCTGCGCGACAACCTCCGCCCGGTACTGGGGGGGGCACTGGGAGGGCACTGGGAGGGCACTGGGAGGGTACGTGGGGGCCCTGGGGGGTGTTTGGGGGCTTCTGGGGGGCACTGGGGGGCACTGGGAGGGTATTTGGGGGCCCTGGGGGGCACTGGGAGGCACTGGGAGGGGACTGGGAGGGTATGTGGGGGCCCTGGGGGGTGTTTGGGGGTGTTTGGGGGCTTCTGGGGGGCACTGGGAGGCACTGGGGGGCACTGGGAGGGTATTTGGGGGCCCTGGGGGGTGTTTGGGGGCCTCTGGGGGGCACTGGGAGGCACTGGGAGGGCACTGGGAGGGCACTGGGAGGGTATTTGGGGGCCCTGGGGGGTGTTTGGGGGCTTCTGGGAGGCACTGGGAGGCACTGGGAGGGGACTGGGAGGGTATTTGGGGGTGTTTGGGGGCCTCCGGGGGCACTGGGAGGGGACTGGGAGGCACTGGGAGGGGACTGGGAGGGTATTTGGGGGCCCTGGGGGGTGTTTGGGGGTGTTTGGGGGCTTCTGGGGGGCACTGGGAGGCACTGGGAGGGGACTGGGAGGGTATTTGGGGGTGTTTGGGGGCCTCCGGGGGCACTGGGAGGGGACTGGGAGGCACTGGGGGGCACTGGGAGGGTATTTGGGGGCCCTGGGGGGTGTTTGGGGGCTTCTGGGGGGCACTGGGAGGCACTGGGAGGGGACTGGGAGGGTATTTGGGAGCCCTGGGGGGGGTCCTGGGGGGTGTTTGGGGGCCTCTGGGGGGCAGTGGGAGGCACTGGGGGCTACTGGGCGGCACTGGGAGGGGACTGGGGAGCACTAGGAGGCACTGGGAGGGAACTGGGGGGCCACTGGGAGGCCCTGGGGGGCACTGGGAGCCACTGGGAGCCACTGGGAGGCACTGGGGAGTGCTGGGTGGCATTGGGAGGAGACTGGGGGGCACTGGGAGCCACTGGGGGGCACTGGGAAGAGACTGGGGGGGCACTGGGAGCCACTGGGGGGCACTGGGAGGGCACTAGGAGGCACTGGGAGGGGACTGGGGGGTACTGGGAGGGTATTTGGGGGCCCTGGGGGGTGTTTGGGGGCTTCTGGGGGGCACTGGGAGCCACTGGGGGGCACTGGGGGGCACTGGGAGGGTATTTGGGGGCCCTGGGGGGTGTTTGGGGTCTTCTGGGGAGTACTGGGAGGCACTGGGAGGGGACTGGGAGGGTATTTGGGGGCCCTGGGGGGTGTTTGGGGGTGTTTGGGGGCTTCTGGGGGGCACTGGGAGGCACTGGGGGGCACTGGGAGGGTATTTGGGGGCCCTGGGGGGTGTTTGGGGGCCTCTGGGGGGCACTGGGAGGCACTGGGAGGGCACTGGGAGGGCACTGGGAGGGTATTTGGGGGCCCTGGGGGGTGTTTGGGGGCTTCTGGGAGGCACTGGGAGGCACTGGGAGGGGACTGGGAGGGTATTTGGGGGTGTTTGGGGGCCTCCGGGGGCACTGGGAGGGGACTGGGAGGCACTGGGAGGGGACTGGGAGGGTATTTGGGGGCCCTGGGGGGTGTTTGGGGGTGTTTGGGGGCTTCTGGGGGGCACTGGGAGGCACTGGGAGGGGACTGGGAGGGTATTTGGGGGCCCTGGGGGGTGTTTGGGGGTGTTTGGGGGCTTCTGGG
Source organism: Dromaius novaehollandiae (assembly GCF_036370855.1). Taxonomy (NCBI): domain Eukaryota; kingdom Metazoa; phylum Chordata; class Aves; order Casuariiformes; family Dromaiidae; genus Dromaius; species Dromaius novaehollandiae. Next base: position 584,354 of record NC_088135.1, read on the forward strand.
GGGCACTGGGAGGCACTGGGGGGCACTGGGAGGGTATTTGGGGGCCCTGGGGGGTGTTTGGGGGTGTTTGGGGGCTTCTGGGGGGCACTGGGAGGCACTGGGGGGCACTGGGAGGGTATTTGGGGGCCCTGGGGGGTGTTTGGGGGCCCTGGGGGGCACTGGGAGGCACTGGGAGGGGACTGGGAGGGTATTTGGGGGCCCTGGGGGGTGTTTGGGGGCTTCTGGGGGGCACTGGGAGGCACTGGGAGGGGACTGGGGAGTGCTAGGAGGCACTGGGAGGGAACTGGGGGGCCACTGGGAGGCCCTGGGGGGCACTGGGGGCGCACTGGGAGCCACTGGGAGGCACTGGGGGGTGCTGGGTGGCACTGGGAAGAGACTGGGGGGCACTGGGAGCCACTGGGGGGCACTGGGAGGAGACTGGGGGGGCACTGGGAGCCACTGGGAGCCAGTGGGGGACACTGGGAGGCACTGGGAGGAGACTGGGGGGCACTGGGAGGCCCTGGGCAGCACTGGGAGGAGACTGGGGGGCACTGGGAGCCACTGGGTGGCACTGGGAGGAGACTGGGGGGCACTGGGAGCCAGTGGGGGGCACTGGGAGGGGACTGGGAGGCACTGGGGGGCACTGGGAGGGGACTGGGAGGAGACTGGGGGGCACTGGGAGGGCACTGGGAGGAGACTGGGGGGCACTGGGAGAGGACTGGGAGGGGATTGGGGGGCGCTGGGAGGTGCTAGAAGGGAACTGGGAGCCACTGGGAGCACTGGGAAGCACTGGGGGGGGGCCCGAGAAATATTGGGGGGGGGCCACTGCTCCCTCCCCGCCCGCAGCCCCTTGGGGGGGGCCCCGACCCCCATTCCCCCCCCCCAAAGAGACCGGGGGGGGGCTGCGGGGGGGGTTGCTGACCCCCGCCCCCCCCCCCCCTCCCCGCAGCGCCCGGGGGGGCCGCCGGGGGGGGCGGGGGGGCTGCGGACGGCGCTGAGCATCCTGGAGAAGTACGGCCGCAACCTGCTCCAGCCGCGGCCCCCCCGCTACTGGCGGGCCGTCAAGTACAACAACCCCGTGTTCCGCGGCACCGTGGGGGCCGTCCGGGTGCGACCCCCCCCCCGGGACCCCCCCGGGACCCCCCCGCGCCCCCCCGCGCCCAAACGAGCCCCCCCGGAGGGAAAAAACCCCCCCGGCGCCCGCCCCGAAACCGGCCCCCCCCCCCCGGGAGGCCAGGTCAACCCCGTGTTCCGTGGCACCGTGGGGGCCGTCCGGGTGCGACCCCCCCCCCCCGGGACCCCCCCGCGCCCAAACGAGCCCCCCCGGAGCGAAAAAACCCCCCCGGCACCCGCCCCGAATCCGCCCCCCCCCCCCCGGGAGGCCAGGTCAACCCCGTGTTCCGCGGCACCGTGGGGGCCGTCCGGGTGCGACCCCCCCCCCCCGCGACCCCCCCGCGCCCCCCCGCGCCCGAAACGACCCCCCCGCCCCCAAAAAACCCCCCCGGCGCCCGCCCTGAAACGCCCCCCCCCCCCCCCCCGGGAGGCCAGGTCAACCCCGTGTTCCGCGGCACCGTGGGGGCCGTCCGGGTGCGACCCCCCCCCCCGAAAACACCCCCCCCGGGACCCCCCCGCGCCCAAACGAGCCCCCCCGGAGGGAAAAACCCCCCCCGGCGCCCGCCCCGAAACCGGCCCCCCCCCCCCCGGGAGGCCAGGTCAACCCCGTGTTCCGCGGCACCGTGGGGGCCGTCCGGGTGCGCCCCCCCCCCCCCCCGGGACCCCCCCGCGCCCAAACGAGCCCCCCCGCCCCCAAAAAACCCCCCCGGCGCCCGCCCCGAAACCTGCCCCCCCCCCCGGGAGGCCAGGTCAACCCTGTGTTCCGCGGCACCGTGGGGGCCGTCTGGGTGCGACCCCCCCGCCCAAAATACCCCCCCGGGACCCCCCCGCGCCCCCCCGCGCCCAAACGAGCCCCCCCGCCCCCAAAAACCCCCCCCGGCGCCCGCCCCGAAACCGGCCCCCCCCCCCCCCCGGGAGGCCAGGTCAACCCCGTGTTCCGCGGCACCGTGGGGGCCGTCCGGGTGCGACCCCCCCCCCGCCGGGACCCCCCCGCGCCCAAACGAGCCCCCCCGCCCCGAAAACACCCCGCCGGGACCCCCCCGCACCCCCCCGCGCCCAAACGAGCCCCCCCGGAGCGAAAAAACCCCCCCGGCGCCCGCCCCGAAACCGGCCCCCCCCCGGGAGGCCAGGTCAACCCCGTGTTCCGCGGCACCGTGGGGGCCGTCTGGGTGCGACCCCCCCGCCCAAAATACCCCCCCGGGACCCCCCCGCGCCCCCCCGCGCCCAAACGAGCCCCCCCGGAGCGAAAAAACCCCCCCGGCGCCCGCCCCAAAACCGGCCCCCCCCCCTCCGGGTGGCCAGGTCAACCCCGTGTTCCGCAGCACCGTGGGGGCCGTCCGGGTGCGCCCCCCCCCCCGAAAACACCCCCCTGGGACCCCCCCGCGCCCAAACGAGCCCCCCCGGAGCGAAAAAACCCCCCCGGCGCCCGCCCTGAAACGGCCCCCCCCCCCCCCGGGAGGCCAGGTCAACCCCGTGTTCCGCGGCACCGTGGGGGCCGTCCGGGTGCGCCCCCCCCCCCGCGACCCCCCCGCGCCCCCCCGCGCCCAAACGAGCCCCCCCGGAGGGAAAAACCCCCCCCGGCGCCCGCCCCGAAACCGGCCCCCCCCACCCCACCCCCCGGGAGGCCAGGTCAACCCCGTGTTCCGCGGCACCGTGGGGGCCGTCCGGGTGCGCCCCCCCCCGCGGGACCCCCCCGCGCCCAAACGAGCCCCCCCGCCCCGAAAACACCCCGCCGGGACCCCCCCGCGCCCAAACGAGCCCCCCCGCCCCCAAAAAACCCCCCCGGCGCCCGCCCCGAAACCGGCCCCCCCCCACCCCCGGGAGGCCAGGTCAACCCCGTGTTCCGCGGCACCGTGGGGGCCGTCCGGGTGCGACCCCCCCCCCGAAAACACCCCCCCGGGACCCCCCCGCGCCCAAACGAGCCCCCCCGGAGGGAAAAAACCCCCCCGGCGCCCCCCCAAGCCCCCTTTGGGCCCCCCAAATCCCCCCTAGGGCCCCCCCAAATCCCCTTTGGGCCCCCCCCCAGGAGCCCCCCCCAGCCCCTCTGGGAGCCCCCAAATCCCCCTGTATCCCCCCACATCCCCCCCCGAGCCCCCCCCAGCCCCCCAGGAGCCCCCAAATCCCCCTATATCCCCTTCATAGCCCCCCCGGGAGCCCCCAAACCACCCCATATCCCCCCCCCCGAGCCCTCCCCAGCCCCCTGGGAGCCCCCAAATCCCCCCAGAACCCCCCCCGAGCCCCCCCAGCCCCCCGAGAGCCCCCATAGCCCCCCCACGTCCCCCCCCAAGCCCTCCCCAACCCCCCGGGAGCCCCCATATCCCCCCCCAGCCCCCCGGGAACCCCCAAACCCCCCCATATCCCTCCCCAGGCCTCTGGGAGCCCCCAACCCCCCCCATATCCCCCCCGTTTCCCCCCGGGAGCCCCCATATCCCCCCCCATATCCCCCCCAGCCCCCCGGGAGCCCCCAAATCCCTCTATATCCCCTTCATAGCCCCCCCCGGGAGCCCCCAAACCACCCCATATCCCCCCCCGAGCCCTCCCCAGCCCCATGGGAGCCCCCATATCCCCCCCCATATCCCCCCCAGCCCCCCGGGAACCCCCAAACCCCCCCATATCCCTACCCAGGCCTCTGGGAGCCCCCAAACCCCCCCATATCCCCCCCGTTTCCCCCCCGGGAGCCCCCCTGTCCCCCCCCATATCCCCCCCCAGCCCCCCGGGAGCCCCCATATCCCCTCTCGAGCCCCCCCAGCCCCCCGGGAGCCCCCAAACCCCCCCATATCCCCCCCCAGCCCCCCGGGAGCCCCCAAATCCCCCCATATCCCCCCTGTATCCCCCCTGGGAGCCCCCAAACCCCCCTATATCCCCCCCATACCCCCCCGGGAGCCCCCATATCCCCTCTCGAGCCCCCCCAGCCCCCCAGGAGCCCCCAAACCCCCCTATATCCCCCCCCAGCCCCCTGGGAGCCCCCATATCCCCCCCCCATAACCCCCCCAGCCCCCCGGGAGCCCCCATATCCCCCCCCATATCCCCCCCCAGCCCCCCGGGAGCCCCCAAACCCCCCCATATCCCCCCCCGTATCCCCCCCGGGAGCCCCCATATCCCCCTATATCCCCCCCACACCCCCCCCTGAGCCGCCCCCAGCCCCCCGGGAGCCCCCATATCCCCCCCCCATATCCCCCCCAGCCCCCTGGGAGCCCCCCTGTCCCCCCCATATCCCCCCCAGCCCCCCGGGAGCCCCCATATCCCCCCCCCATATCCCCCCCAGCCCCCTGGGAGCCCCCCTGTCCCCCCCATATCCCCCCCAGCCCCCCAGGAGCCCCCATATCCCCCCCATATCCCCCCCCTAGCCCCCCGGGAGCCCCTAAACTCCCCCATATCCCCCCCGTATCCCCCCCGGGAGCCCCCAAATCCCCTCTCGAGCCCCCCCAGCCCCCCGGGAGCCCCCAACCCCCCCCATATCCCCCCCCAGCCCCCCGGGAGCCCCCATATCCCCCCCCAGCCCCCCGGGAGCCCCCAACCCCCCCCATATCCCCCCCCAGCCCCCCGGGAGCCCCCCTATCCCCCCCATATCCCCCCCCAGCCCCCTGGGAGCCCCCAAACCCCCCATATCCCCCCCCCGTATCCCCCCTGGGAGCCCCCAAATCCCCTCTCGAGCCCCCCGGGACCCCCGTTTCCGGGGGGCCGGGGGGGTGACGGCTCCCGGGGGGGGGGGGCGCAGGGGGGCCGGGCGGTGCTGCGGCTCTACGGCTACACGGAGGAGACGGGCGACGGGCTGAGCTTCGCCCCGGGCGTCGCGGCCCCCCACGGCCCCCGCGTAGCCGCCGTCACCGCCGACGTGCTGCTGCTGCGCGCCGAGCTCGACCTGCTGCTCGCCGTGAGCACTGGGAGGCACTGGGAGGCACTGGGAGGCACTGGGAGGGGACTGGGAGGGGATTGGGGGGCGCTGGGAGGCACTGGGAGGGGATTGGGGGGTGCTGGGAGGCACTGGGAGGCACTGGGAGGGTACTGGGAGGCACTGGGAGGCGCTGGGAGGGTACTGGGAGGCACTGGGAGGCGCTGGGAGGGAAGTGGGAGGGGATTGGGGGTGCTGGGAGGCACTGGGAGGGCACTGGGAGGGCACTGGGAGGGGATTGGGTGCTGGGAGGCGCTGGGAGGCACTGGGAGGGGATTGGGGGATGCTGGGAGGCACTGGGAGGGGACTGGGAGGGCACTGGGAGGGGATTGGGGGGTGCTGGGAGGCGCTGGGAGGCACTGGGAGGCACTGGGAGGGGACTGGGAGGGGATTGGGGGGTGCTGGGAGGCACTGGGAGGGGGCTGGGAGGGGATATGGGGGATTGGGAGGCACTGGGAGGGGACTGAGAGGGGATATGGGGGACTGGGAGAGGACTGGGAGGCACTGGGAAGAGACTGGGGGGCACTGGGGGGATACTGGGATGGGCTGGGAGGGCACTGGGGGGCACTGGAAGGATACTGGGATGGACTGGGGGGCACTGGGGGCGCTGACTCCGCCTCCCCCCCCCCCCCCCAGAACAAGCACCCGAACCCCCAGTTCTTCACGGCAATTCTGGAGGGCTGCCCCGAGGTGCGGACTGGGAGCACTGGGAGGGCACTGGGGGTGCTGGGAGGCGCTGGGAGGGCACTGGGAGCACTGGGAGAGCACTGGGAGGGGACTGGGGGGGCAATGGGAGGCACTGGGAGGGGCTGGGGGGTGCTGGGAGGTGTGGGGAGGGGTTCTAGGCTATACTGGAGCATACTGGGAGGGACTGGGTGGGTGCTGGAAGGGCCTGGGGGGTACTGGGATATACTGGGGGATGTTGGGAGGATTTTGGGGGGGCACTGGGAGGGGCTGGGAGGGGCACTGGGCCGTACTGGGAGGGCCTGGGGGACACTGGGAGGGGCTGGGGGAGGCAGTGGGCTCTACTGGGGGCCATACTGGTCCGTACTGGTCCATACTGGTCCGTACTGGTGGGCAGGAGCCGCCGGCGCCTGAGTCACCCCCAGCGCCGGAGGGAGCCGCCCCGGGGGCACCGCCAGGTACCGGGGCCGGGGGGGCTGTGGGGGCCCTATAGGGGCTATAGGGGCTGCTGTAGGGCCTGGGGGGGGTCTAGGGGGGCCCTGGGGGGGCTATAGGGGCTCTATAGGGGCTGGGGGGGGTCTATGGGGGCCCTATAGGGGCTATAGGGGCTGCTGTAGGGGCTGGGGGGGTCTATGGGGGCCCTAGGGGGGCTATAGGGGCTCTATAGGGGCTGAGGGGAGTGTATAGAGACCCTATAGGGGCTATAGGGGCTGCTATAGGGGCTGGGGGGGGTCTATGGGGGCCCTAGGGGGGCTATAGGGGCTCTATAGGGGCTGAGGGGAGTGTATAGAGACCCTATAGGGCCTATAGGGGCTGCTATAGGGGCTGGGGGGGTCTATGGGGGCCCTAGGGGGGCTATAGGGGCTCTATAGGGGCTGGGGGGGCCTATGGGGGCCCTATAGGGGCTATAGGGGCTGCTGTAGGGGCTGGGGGGGTCTATGGGGGCCCTAGGGGGGCTATAGGGGCTCTATAGGGGCTGGGGGGGGTCTATAGGGGCCCTAGAGGGGCTATAGGAGCCCTATAGGGGCTGGGGGGGGTCTATAGGGGCCCTATGGGAGCTGAGCGGGGGTGTATAGGGGCCCTATGGGGGCTATAGGGGCTCTGTAGGGGCTGCAGGAGGTCTATGGGGGTCCTATGGGGGCTATGGGGGTCCTATAGGGGCTGGGACTGGGTTTGTAGGGGTCCTATGGGAGCTGGGGGGGGCTATAGGGGCTCTATAGGACCAGGGACAGGTCTATAGGTGCCGGGGGGTGCCTGTAGACAGCAGGAGAGATCTATAGGTGTTGGGGGGGTGAGTCTATAGGGACTGGGGGGACCTATAGGCACCAGGGGTGGGTCTATAACCAGCAGCGGTGTCTATAGGTGCTGGGGGTGGGCTTATGACTAAGAGCGGACTGGATCTATAGGCCCGGGGAGGCTCCATAGGTGCCAGGGAGTCTCTATAGGTGCCAGGACCGGGTCTGCAGGCAGCAAGGGATGCTTATAGGTGGTGGTGGGTGCTAAAAAGGGCATCTATAGGCACCATGAGTGGCTCTACGGGCGTTGGGGGGTGGCCGTATAGCTGCTGGGGGCATCTATAGGCACCTGCGGTCAGTCTGTAGGTGCTGGGGAGTGTCTATAGGTACCAGGAGCAGCTTATAGGTGCGGGGGCAATGTGTAGGGGTGCTGAGCGGCAGTCTATAGGTGCTTGGGGCTGTCTATAGGTGCTGGGGGGTGACTGTAGGTGCTGCGGGGTGGTTGTAGGTATTAAGAACAACCTATGGATGCCAGGGAGATGGCTATAGGTGCTGCGGGGTGTCTATAGGTGCAGGGGTGGGTCTATAGGTGCTGGGGGGGCCATAGGTGTGTGTGGGGGTCTATGGGTGCCGGGGGGGGTGTCTATAGGCACCAGAGAGCAGCTATAGGTGCAAGGGGAGTCTATAGATACCACTGTGGTGTGTCTATAGGTGCCGGCGGGGGGCCTGGGCCGTGTGGGCCGCCCAGCTATAGGCTCCGGGGGGGTCTATAGGTGCCGGGGGGGTGTTTATGGGCCCCGGGGGGTGTCTATGGGTGCCGGGGGGGTCCATAGGCGCCGGGGGGGTCTATAGGCGCCGCCGTGGGTGTCTCCATAGGTGCCGGCGGGGGCTGCGGGCTGTGCGGGCCGCCGGGGGAGGGGCCGCGGGCGCCCTGTCCCGCCTGCCGCGTCCTGCCCCCCCCAGGTACCGGGGGGGCATTTTGGGGGGCTGGGGGGGGGCTATGGGTGCCCGGAGGGGCCATTTTGGAGTCCTTGGGGGGGCTATGGGTGCCCAGAGGGGTCATTTTGGGGTGCTGGGGGGGTTCTGGGTGCCGGGGGGGGCTATTTTGGGGTCCTTGGGGGCCATTTTGGGGTGCTGGGGGGGGCTACAGGTGGCGGGGGGGCCATTTTGGGGTCCTTGGGGGCCATTTTGGGGTCCTTGGGGGGGCTATGGGTGCCCAGAAGAGTCATTTTTGGGTGCTGGGGGGGTTCTGAGTGCAGGGGGGCCATTTTGGGGTCCTTGGGGGCCATTTTGGGGTGCTGGGGGGGGCTACAGGTGGCGGGGGGGCCATTTTGGGGTCCTTGGGGGGGCTATGGGTGCCCGGAGGAGCCATTTTGGGGTGCTGGGGGCTTCTGGGTGCCGGGGGGGCCATTTTGGGGTCCTTGGGAGCCATTTTGGGGTCCTTGGGGGCCATTTTGGGGTGCCGGGGGGGGGCTACGGGTGCCCGGAGGAGCCATTTTGGGGTCCTTGGGAGCCATTTTGGGGTCCTTGGCGGCCATTTTGGGGTGCCGGGAGGGGCTACGGGTGCCCGGAGGAGCCATTTTGGGGTCCTTGGGAGCCATTTTGGGGTCCTTGGGGGCCATTTTGGGGTGCCGGGGGGGGCTACGGGTGCCCGGAGGAGCCATTTTGGGGTCCTTGGCGGCCATTTTGGGGTCCCGGGGGGCTATGGGTGCCGGGGGGCCATTTTAGGGTCCTTGGTGGCCATTTTGGGGTCCTTGGGGGCCATTTTGGGGTGCTGGGGGGGGTTCTGGGTGCTGGGGGGGCCATTTTGGGGTCCTTGGCGGCCATTTTGGGGTGCCTGGGGGGGGCTATGGGTGCCCGGAGGAACCATTTTGGGGTGCCGGGGGGGTTCTGGGTGCCAGGGAGCAATTTTAGGGTCTCTGGGGGGGTTATGGGTGCCCGGAGGAACCATTTTGGGGTGCTGGGGGGCTTCTGGGTGCTGGGGGGGCCATTTTAGGGTCCTTGGGAGCCATTTTGGGGTCCTTGGGGGCCATTTTGGGGTGCTGGGGGGGGCTACAGGTGGCAGGGGGGCCATTTTGGGGTGCTGGGGGAGCCTATGGGTGCCCAGAGGGGTCATTTTGGTGTGCTGGGGGGCTATGGGTGCTGGGGGGGGCCATTTTAGGGTCCTTGGGAGCCATTTTGGGGTGCTGGGGGGGTTCTGGGTGCCGGGGGGGCCATTTTAGGGTCCTTGGGAGCCATTTTGGGGTCCTTGGGGGCCATTTTGGGGTGCCGGGGGGGGGGCTACGGGTGCCGGGGGGGCCATTTTAGGGTCCTTGGGGGCCATTTTGGGATGCTGGGGGGGGGTTCTGGGTGCTGGGGGGGCCATTTTGGGGTCCTTGGGGGCCATTTTGGGGTGCCGGGGGGGGCTACGGGTGCCGGGAGGCCATTTTGGGGTCCTTGGGGGCCATTTTGGGATGCTGGGGGGGTTCTGGGTGCCAGAGGGGCCATTTTGGGGTCCTTGGGAGCCATTTTGGGGTCTTTGGGGGCCATTTTGGGGTGCTGGGGGGGTTCTGGGTGCCGGAGGGGCCATTTTGGGGTCCTTGGGGGCCATTTTGGGGTGCCGGGGGGGGCTACGGGTGCCCGGAGGAGCCATTTTGGGGTGCTGGGGGGGGGCTGGGGGTACTTCAGGCTGCCGGGGGGGGGTCTCTCACCCTCCCCCCCCCCGCAGCTCCCCGCCGGCGCCCCCCCGCCGCCCCCCCTGGGTGTGCGGGGCCTGCGGGGGGGCCAACGGGGCCCTGGCGGTGCTGTGCGGGGCCTGCGAGCGCCCCCGCGGCTGCCCCGGCCCCCCCGCGGCTGCTGCCGACCCCCCCGCGCTGCCGGGGGAGGGGGGGCCGCCGCGGGGCGGGGGGGGGCCCTGGGCCTGCGCCTCCTGCACCTTCCTCAACGCCGCCGCCACCGTCCTCTGCGGCGTCTGCGAGCGCCCCCGCCTCGCCGGGCGGCCCCCCGCCCCCCCCCGGGTGAGGACACCCCCCCCCCACCCACCCCCCCACCCACCGCGGCCGGGGAGGGGCCCAGGCGGCCGGGAAAAGGGCCCAGGCATCCGGGAGGGGCCCAGGCGGCTGGGAAAGGGGCTCAGGTGTCTGGGAGGGGCCCAGGAGTCCGGGAGGGGCCCAGGAGTCTGGGAAAAGGGGCCCAGGCGTCCGGGGAAGGGTCCTAGGTGTCCGGGAGGGGCCCAGGCGTCCGGGGAGGGACCCAGGTGTCCGGGAGGGGCCCAGGCGTCCGGGGAAGGGGCTCAGGTGTCTGGGAGGGGCCCAGGCGTCCGAGGAGGGACCCAGGCGTCCGGGGAGGGGGCTCAGGTGTCCGGGGAAGGGCCCAGGCGTCCGGGGAGGGGCCCAGGTGTCCAGGGGAGGGGCCCAGGAGTCCGGGAGGGGCCCAGGAGTCTGGGAAAGGGGCCCAGGCGTCTGGGAGGGGCCCAGGCGTCCGGGAGGGGCTCAGGCGTCCGGGAAAGAGCCCAGGCGTCCGGGAAAAGGGCCCAGGCGTCCGGGGAGGGGGCTCAGGTGTCCAGGGAGGGGCCCAGGCGTCCGAGGAGGGGGCCCAGGCGTCCGGGAAAGGGGCCCAGGTGTCCGGGAAAGGGGCCCAGGCATCCGGGAGAGGGGCCCAGGTGTCCGGGGAAGGGCCCAGGCGTCCGGGGAAGGGCCCAGGCGTCCGGGTGGGGCTCAGGCGTCCGGGAAAGAGCCCAGGCGTCCGGGAAAAGGGCCCAGGCGTCCGGGAAAGGGGCCCAGGCGTCCGGGGAGGGGCCCAGGCGTCCGGGGAAAGGGCCCAGGCGTCCAGGAGGGGCCCAGGTGTCCGGGAAGGGTCCTAGGTGTCCGCGAAAGGGCCCAGGCGTCCGGGGAAGGGCCCAGGCGTCCGGGTGGGGGCCCAGGCGTCCGGGCGCTGACCCCCCCCGCCCCCCCCAGGGCTGGCAGTGCCCCCACTGCACCTACCGCAACGAGGGGCCGGGGCGGGTGTGCGAGCTTTGTCACCGCACCGCCGCCGCCCCCCCCGCCCCCCCCGCCGACGAGGAGGGGCCCCGGCGTCCGGGCCGGCCCCCGGCCCCCCCCGCCCGCTCCCAGGAGGCCGAGCGGCGGCGGCAGGAGCGGCTGCGCGAGGACGGCCGACGCGTCGTCGCCCTCGTCCGGGTGAGTTCCCCCCCCCCCCCCCCAATTTATGGTGACATCATCAGCCAATGATGACGTCATTACCTGGTGATGACATCATTACCTGGTGATGACATCATCACGTGGCACTGATGCTCCTGGGGGTGGCGGTTGGGTCCCTGGGGTGGCCCTGGGGTCCCCGGGGTGGCCCTGGGGGTCCGTGGGGCATCCTTGGGGGTCCCATGGGTGTCTGTGGGGTGTCTATGGGTCCCCTGGGTGCCCGTGGGGTGTCCCTGGGTGTCTGTGGGGTGTCTATGGGTCCCCTGGGTGCCCGTGGGGTGTCCCTGGGTGTCTGTGGGGTGTCTATGGGTCCCCTGGGTGCCCGTGGGGTGTCCCTGGGGGTCTGTGGGGTGTCTATGGGTCCCCTGGGGGTCTGTGGGGTGTCCCTGGGTGTCTGTGGGGTGTCTATGGGTCCCCTGGGTGCCCATGGGGTGTCCCTGGGTGTCTGTGGGGTGTCTATGGGTCCCCTGGGTGCCCGTGGGGTGTCCCTGGGTGTCTGTGGGGTGTCTATGGGTCCCCTGGGTGCCCGTGGGGTGTCGCTGGGTGTCTGTGGGGTGTCTGTGGGTCCCCTGGGGGTCTGTGGGGTGTCCCTGGGTGTCTGTGCGGTGTCTATGGGTCCCCTGGGTGCCCGTGGGGTGTCCTTGGGTGTCTGTGGGGTGTCTATGGGTCCCCTGGGGGTCTGTGGGGTGTCCTTGGGTGTCTGTGGGGTGTCTATGGGTCCCCTGGGTGCCCGTGGGGTGTCCTTGGGTGTCTGTGGGGTGTCTATGGGTCCCCTGGGGGTCTGTGGGGTGTCCCTGGGTGTCTGTGGGGTGTCTATGGGTCCCCTGGGTGCCCGTGGGGTGTCCCTGGGTGTCTGTGGGGTGTCTATGGGTCCCCTGGGTGCCCGTGGGGTGTCCCTGGGTGTCTGTGGGGTGTCTATGGGTCCCCTGGGGGTCTGTGGGGTGTCCCTGGGTGTCTGTGGGGTGTCTATGGATCCCCTGGGTGCCCGTGGGGTGTCCCTGGGGGTCTGTGGGGTGTCTATGGGTGCCCTGGGGGTCTGTGGGGTGTCCTTGGGGGTCTGTGGGGTGTCTATGGGTCCCATGGGGGTCTGTGGGGTGTCCTTGGGGGTCTGTGGGGTGTCTATGGGTCCCCTGGGTGCCCGTGGGGTGTCCTTGGGTGTCTGTGGGGTGTCTATGGGTCCCCTGGGTGCCCGTGGGGTGTCCCTGGGGGTCTGTGGGGTGTCTATGGGTCCCCTGGGTGCCCGTGGGGTGTCCCTGGGGGTCTGTGGGGTGTCTGTGGGTCCCCTGGGTGCCCGTGGGGTGTCCCTGGGTGTCTGTGGGGTGTCTATGGGTCCCCTGGGTGCCCGTGGGGTGTCTATGGGGTGTCTGTGGGGTGTCTATGGGTCCCCTGGGTGCCCGTGGGGTGTCCCTGGGTGTCTGTGGGGTGTCTATGGGGTGTCCTGGGTGCCTATGGGGCACTTATGGGGGGTTTCTGGGTGCGCCGGGTGCCCGTGGGGCATCTATGGGGCGCCCTGGGTGCCCGTGGGGTCTCTATGGGGCGTCCTGGGTGCCTATGGGGCGCTTATGGGGGCTTTCTGGGTGCCCCGGGTGCCCGTGGGGTGTCTATGGGGCATCTTGGGTGCCTATGGGGCGTCCTGGGTGCCTATGGGGTGCTTATGGGGGGTTTCTGGGTGCCCTGGGTGCCCGTGGGGTGTCTATGGGGCATCTTGGGTGCCTATGGGGCGTCCTGGGTGCCTATGGGGTGCTTATGGGGGGTTTCTGGGTGCCCTGGGTGCCCGTGGGGTCTCTATGGGGCGTCCTGGGTGCCTATGGGGCGCTTATGGGGGGTTTCTGGGTGCCCCGGGTGCCCGTGGGGTCTCTATGGGGCGTCCTGGGTGCCTATGGGGCATCTATGGGGCGTCCTGGGTGCCTATGGGGTGCTTATGGGGTGTCTATGGGGTGTCCTGGGTGCCTATGGGGCGCTTATGGGGGGTTTCTGGGTGCCCCGGGTGCCCGTGGGGTGTCTATGGGGCGTCCTGGGTGCCTATGGGGCATCTATGGGGCGTCCTGGGTGCCTATGGGGTGCTTATGGGGTGTCTATGGGGTGTCCTGGGTGCCTATGGGGCGCTTATGGGGGGTTTCTGGGTGCCCCGGGTGCCCGTGGGGTGTCTATGGGGCGTCCTGGGTGCCTATGGGGTGTCTATGGGGCGTCCTGGGTGCCTATGGGGCGTGCTGGGTGCCTATGGGGCGCTCACGGGGGGTTTCTGGGCGCCCCGGGTGCCCGTGGGGCATCTATGGGGCGTCCTGGGTGCCCGTGGGGCGCTCGCGGGGGGTTTCTGGGCGCCCGTGGGGCGGCCCCGCTCAGGCCCGTCTCCCCGTGGGGCAGGCGGCGGAGGCGGCGGGGCTGCCGCCGGAGGCCGTGGTGCCGCTGGCCGTGGCGACGACGGCGCCGTGGGGCGGCACGCGGCGGCTGGAGGAGCCGTGGGGCGGCCCCACGGCGTGGGCGGCGGCGGCGGTGGCGGGGGCCCGGGCGGCGCTGCCGGGGGCCCTGGGGGCACTGGCCGAGGCGGCCGGGCGCCGGGCGGCCGCCGACCCCCGGGGGCCCCTGGGCCCCATCTCGCTGCGCGAGGCCGCCCGCGCCTGGGCCCGGGCCCGCGCCTGCCCCCCCCGCGCCCTCGAGGCCTGCCTGGGCGCTCGCCGCCGCCAGGTGGGCGGGGCTTCCGGCTGGGGGCGGGGCTTCCGGCTGGGGGCGGGACTTCCGGGGGGCGGGGTCGAGGGGGCGGGGCCGTGGGGCGCGGGGAGGGGGGAGCCCCCCCCCCGTGCCCTCCAGGCCTGCCTGGGTGCCTGGAGGCGGCAGGTGGGCGGGGCTTCCGGCTGGGGGCGGGACTTCCGGCTGGGGGCGGGGTCGAGGGGGCGGGGCCGTGGGGCGCGGGGGAGGGGTTATGGGGGCGGGGAGGGGGGAGTCCCCCATGCGCCCTCCAGGCCTGCCTGGGCGCCTGGAGGCGGCAGGTGGGCGGGGCTTCCGGCTGGGGGCGGGACTTCCGGGGGCGTGGCTAGGGCCGGGGGAGGGGCTAAGGTCGGAGGGAGGGGCTATGGGGTGGGGAGGGGGGAGCCTGGTGTTTGCTGCTGCCGGGTGGGTGGGGCTAAAGGAGGAGGCGTGGCTAAGGGCCAGGGGCGTGGTTAAGGCCAGGGGGAGGGGCTAAGGGAAAGGGGCGGGGCTAAGGCTCCCCCCCAGGGTGTCCCTGGGTCCGGCCTGGGCGGCTGCTGCTGGCGGGAGTGGGTGGGGCTTGCGGAGGGGGCGTGGCCACCGGCAGGGGGCGTGGCCAGGGGGATCCCCTTCCCTGCAGGGTGTAAACCCAGCTTGGGGGCGGGGCCACACGGAGGGGGCGTGGCCAAGGGCTCCCCCCTCCCTGCAGGGTATCACTAAGCCCGGCTGGGGGGGCGTGGCCACACAGAGAGGGGGCGTGGCCACACAAAGGGGGCGTGGCCAAGGGCTCCCCACTCCCTGCAGGCTGCCCCTAAACCCTGCTAGGAGGGGGGGGCGTGGCCACACAGAGGGGGCGTGGCCACACAGAGGGGGGCGTGGCCACAGAGATAGGGGGCGTGGCCAAGGGCTCCCCCCTCCCCGCAGGCTGCCCCTAAGCCCTGCTAGGAGGGGGGGCGTGGCCACACAGAGAAGGGGCGTGGCCACAGAGATAGGGGGCGTGGCCAAGGGCTCCCCCCTCCCCGCAGGCTGCCCCTAAGCCCTGCTAGGAGGGGGGGCGTGGCCACACAGAGAGGGGGCGTGGCCAAGGGCTCCCCCCTCCCCGCAGGCTGCCCCTAAGCCCTGCTAGGAGGGGGGGGGGTGACCACACACACAGGGGGCGTGGCCACAGCAACAGCACCACGCAAGCGGGCGTGGCTTAGTGAGTGGGCGTGGCTTGGCAGAGCGGGCGTGGCTTAAGGGAGCGGGCGTGGCTTAACGGAGTGGGCGTGGCCAGGGGGTCCCGGGGGGCAGGTCGCGCCGCTGCGTGCTGGTGCAGAGCGGCGCGCTGGTGCGCACTGGTGCGCGCTGGTGCGTACTGGTGCGTACTGGTGCGTACTGGTGCCTGCAGGTGCGGGCGCTGGGGGCGCTGGGCGGCGGGGAGCGGGCGGCGGCGGCGGCGGCGCTGGCCCCCAACGGGGGGGACGTGTGGGCGGCGCTGGGCGACCTGCAGCGCCGGCGCCTGGGGCCCTTCCAGCGGCGCCTCTGGGCCCCCCGCGAGCCCCCCCTCGCCTTCGACGGGCCCGACCCCCAGGTGCGGGGGCGCGGGGGGCACTGGGAGCACTGGGAGGGCACTGGGGGGGGGCTGGGAGGGGGCTGGGGGCACTGGGATGGGACTGGGGGGGGGCTGGGAGGGAGCTGGGGGCACTGGGATGGGACTGGGGGGGGCTGGGAGGGGGCTGGGGGCACTGGGACGGTGCTGGGGGGGACTGGGAGCACTGGGAGGGAGCTGGGGGGGCTGGGGGGGGCTGGGAGGGAGCTGGGAGGGAGCTGGGGGCACTGGGACGGGACTGGGAGCACTGGGATGGGACTGGGGGGGGCTGGGAGGGAGCTGGGGGCACTGGGATGGGACTGGGACAGCACTGGGGGGGAGCTGGGGGCACTGGGACGGTGCTGGGGGGGGCTGGGAGCACTGGGAGGGAGCTGGGAGGGAGCTGGGGGCACTGGGAACACTGGGAGTGGGAGCTGGGGGCACTGGGAGCACTGGGAGGGCGCTGGGGGGGGCTGGGGGGGAGCTGGGGGCACTGGGACGGGACTGGGGGGGGCTGGGAGGGAGCTGGGGGCACTGGGACGGGACTGGGACAGCACTGGGAGCACTGGGACGGGACTGGGGGGGGCTGGGAGGGAGCTGGGGGGCACTGGGATGGGACTGGGAGCACTGGAATGGGACTGGGACGGGACTGGGAGCACTGGGAGGGAGCTGGGGGCACTGGGACGGGACTGGGGGGGCTGGGAGGGGGCTGGGGGCACTGGGATGGGACTGGGGGGGGCTGGGAGGGGGCTGGGGGCACTGGGAGGGCGCTGGGGGGGGCTGGGAGGGAGCTGGGGGCACTGGGATGGGACTGGGGGGGGCTGGGAGGGGGCTGGGGGCACTGGGATGGGACTGGGGGGGGCTGGGGGGGCTGGGAGGGAGCTGGGGGCACTGGGAGGGAGCTGGGAGGGAGCTGGGGGGGCACTGGGAGGGAGCTGGGGGGGGCTGGGAGGGAGCTGGGGGCACTGGGAGGGAGCTGGGGGGGGCTGGGAGGGAGCTGGGGGCACTGGGAGGGAGCTGGGAGGGAGCTGGGGGGGCACTGGGAGCACTGGGACAGCGCTGGGGGGGGCTGGGAGGGAGCTGGGGGCACTGGGATGGGACTGGGGGGGGCTGGGGGCACTGGGAGGGAGCTGGGGGCACTGGGAGGGGGAGCTGGGGGCACTGGGAGGGAACTGGGGGCACTGGGACGGGACTGGGAGCACTGGGAGGGAGCTGGGGGCACTGGGAGGGAGCTGGGGGCACTGGGACGGGACTGGGAGCACTGGGAGCTGGTGGGGAGCTGGGAGGGTGCTGGGAGCACTGGAAGGGAGCTGGGGGGCACTGGGAGGGAGCTGGGGGCACTGGGACGGGACTGGGAGCACTGGGAGGGGGAACAGGGGGCACTGGGAGCACTGGGAGGGTGAATGGAGGTTACTGGGAGCACTGGAGGGGAGCTGGGAGGGAGGTGGGGGCACTGACAGGGGGGATGGGGGTTACTGGGAGCACTGGGAGGGCGCTGGGAGAGGGAATTGGGGTCACTGGGAGCGCTGGGAACATGGCTGGGGGGGTCCAGATGCCTAGTGGTCCATAGTGGTCCAAACTGGTTTATACTGGTTTATACTGGGAACACTCCGAGGGGCCACGGGGGGGCACTGGGAGCACTTGGAGGGTGCTGGGAGAGGGAATTGGGGTCACTGGGAGCGCTGGGAACATGGCTGGGGGGGGTCCAGATGCCTACTGGTCCATACTGGTCCAAACTGGTTTATACTGGTTTATACTGGTTTGTACTGGGAACGTTCCAAGGAGCCACCGGGAGCACTTGGAGGGCGCTGGGAGAGGGAAATGGGGTCACTGGGAGCGCTGGGAACATGGCTGGGGGGGTCCAGATGCTTACTGGTGCATACTGGTGCATACTGGTCCATACTGGTCCATACTGGTTTATACTGGTTTATACTGGTTTATACTGGTTTTTACTGGTTCACGCTGGTTTTTGCTGTTTCTCGCGGCAGGCGGCAGTGCGGCGGGCGCTGGCGGCGCTGGGGCTGCCCAGCTGGGGCCGGGCGGAGCTGCTGGTGGCGCTGGGCCGGGAGCTGGGGCTGCCGGGGGGCCGGGGGCCGGCGCTGGGCGACCTGGCGGAGGCCGTGCGCGCCTCCCCCGACCGGGCCTTCGTGCGGCGCCTGCTGAGCTGGGAGTGCGCCGTCTGCGGCTGGGCCCTGCCCCGGCACCAGGTACCCGCGGGGGCCCTCGTGCGACACGGGGGGGGGGCTCGTGTGACACGGGGGGGGGCTTGTGTGACACGGGGGGGGGCTTGTGTGACACCCTGGGGCGGCCGCAGGGCCGAGAAATGGGGTGGGGGGCTCTATGGGGCCCTTGGGGGGACAAGGACCCTCGTGCGACGCACCAGGACCCTCGTGCGAGGCACTAGGACCCTCGTGCGACGCACCAGGACCCTCGTGCGAGGCACTAGGACCCTCGTGTGACACCCTGGGGTGGCCGCAGGGCTAAGAAAAGGGGTGGGGGGGCTCTATAGGGTGCCTGGGGGGGACAAGGACCCTCGTGCGACGCACCAGGACCCTCGTGCGAGGCACTAGGACCCTCGTGTGACACGTGGGGACCCTCATGTGACACCCTGGGGTGGCCGCAGGGCTGAGGAACAGGGTGGGGGGGCTCTATGGGGCGCTTAGGGGGGACAAGGACCCTCGTGCGATGCACCAGGACCCTCGTGCAAGGCACTAGGACCCTCGTGTGACACCCTGGGGTGGCCGCAGGGCTAAGAAAGGGGGTGGGGGGGCTCTATAGGGTGCCTGGGGGGGACAAGGACCCTTGTGCGACGCACCAGGACCCTCGTGCGACACGTGGGAACCCTCGTGCGAGGCACTAGGACCCTCATGTGACACGGCGGAACCCTCGTGCGACACGGGGGGGGGCTCGTGCGACATCCTGGGGTCCTGGTGTGACACCCTGGGGCGGCCGCAGGGCCGAGAAATGGGGTGGGGGGCTCTATGGGGCGCTTAGGGGGGACGGGGACCCTCGTGCGACGCACCAGGACCCTCGTGCGAGGCACTAGGACCCTCGTGTGACACCCTGGGGTGGCCGCAGGGCCGTGCAAGGAGCTCGGGGGGCCCTATGGGGTGCTTGGGGGGGACGGGGACCCTCGTGCGACGCACCAGGACCCTCATGTGACACCCCGGGGTGGCCACAGGGCCGAGAAATGGGGTGGGGGGGCTCTACGGGGCGCTTAGGGGGGACGGGGACCCTCGTGCGACGCACCAGGACCCTCGTGCGAGGCACTAGGACCCTCATGTGACACGTGGGGACCCTCGTGTGACACCCTGGGGTGGCCGCAGGGCCGAGAAATGGGGTGGGGGGGCTCTATGGGGTGCTTGGGGGGGACAAGGACCCTCGTGCGACGCACCAGGACCCTCGTGCAAGGCACTAGGACCCTCACGTGACAAGTTTGGGTGGCCACAGGGCCAAGAAAAGGGGTGGGGGGGCGCTTAGGGGGGACGGGGACCCTCGTGCGACGCACCAGGACCCTCGTGTGACACGGGGGGACCCTCATGTGACACCCCGGGGTGGCCACAGGACCAAGAAACGGGGTGGGGGGGCCCTATGGGGCCCTTAGGGGGCACAAGGACCCTCATGCGACGCACCAGGACCCTCGTGCGCGGCCGATCCTCGTGCAAAGGCAGTCGCCGCCGGCGCGGGCCCCCTCCGCGGCGGGTCCTGGTGCTCGTGCGACGCCGATGCTCGTGCGAGGCAGATCCTCGTGCGAGACAGATCCTCGTGCAAGGCCGATGCTCGTGCGAGGCGGATCCTCGTGCGACGCCGATCCTCGTGCGAGACGGGTCCTCGTGCGAGACGGGTCCTCGTGCGAGCCGCGTCCCTGCGCACACAGATGCAGTCGCTGACAGCGTGCGAGTGCACCATCTGCCCCGAGTGCTTCCGGCAGCACTTCACCATCGCCGTGAAGGAGAAGCCGGTGGGCGGCCTGGTGTGCCCGGCCTGCGGGGCCCCCGACCTCGCCGACGACGCCCAGCGCCTCACCCACTTCTCCACCCTCGACATCCAGGTGCGGGAAGCCCCCCCCCGTGCTCCTCGCACGACGGCCGGGAACCCCCCCGTGCTCCTCGCACGACGGCCGGGAACCCCCCCGTGCTCCTTGCACGATGGCCGGGAACCCCCCCCCGTGCTCCTTGCACGAGGGTTGTGAACCCCCTCGTGCCCCTCGCACGACGGCCGGGAAATGCTCTTGTGCGCCTTGCACGAGGCTTGTGAACCCCCTTGTGCGTCTTGCACGAGAGCTGGGAACCCCCTTGTGCCCCTCGCACGACGGCCGGGAACCCCCCCGTGCCCCTTGCACGAGGACCGGGAAATGCTCTTGTGCCCCTTGCACGAGGCTCGTGAACCCCCTTGTGCCACTCGCACGAGGACCAGGAACCCCCTCGTGCCCCTTGCACGACGGCCGGGAACCCCCCTGTGCCACTTGCACGAGGATCACAAGCCTCCCACTCACCTTGCACGAGTCTGACCCCCCTTGTGCCACTTGCACGAGGACCGGGAACCCCCCCGTGCCCCTCGCACGAGGATTGTGACCCCCCCACTCACCTTGCACGAGTCCGACCCCCCTTGTGCCCCTTGCACGAGGCTCGTGAACCCCCTTGTGCCCCTTGCACAAGGACCACAGTCCCCCTCGTGCCCCTTGCACGAGGATCGTGACCCCCCCACTCACCTTGCACGAGTCCGACCCCCCTTGTGCCCCTCGCACGAGGACCGGGAACCTCCCCGTGCCCCTCGCACGAGGGTTGTGATCCCCCCTCGTGCCCCTTGCACGAGGACTGGGAAATGCTCTTGTGCGCCTTGCACGAGGGCTGTGAAACACTCGTGCCCCTCGCATGAGCACCACAATCCCCCTTGTGCCCCTCGCACGAGGATTGTGACCCCCCCCACTCACCTTGCACGAGTCCGACCCCCCTCGTGCCCCTCGCACGAGGATCACAAACCTCCCACTCACCTTGCACGAGTCCGACCCCCCTTGTGCCACTTGCACGAGGATTGTGACCCCCCTTGTGCCCCTCGCACGAGGCTTGGGAACCCCCTTGTGCCCCTTGCACAAGGACCACAATCCCCCTCGTGCCCCTTGCACGAGGATTGTGACCCCCCACTCACCTTGCACGAGTCCAAACCCCTTGTGCCCCTCGCACGAGGCTTGTGAACCCCTTTGTGCCCCTTGCACGAGGGCTGCGAACATCCCGTGCCCCTCGCACGAGGATTGTGAACCCCCCACTCACCTTGCACGAGTCCGACCCCCCTTGTGCCCCTCGCACGAGGACCGGGAACCCCCCACACCCCTCGCACGAGCACCACGAACCCCTTGTGCCCCTCGCACGAGGATTGTGAACCACCTTGTGCCCCTTGCACGAGGGCTGCGAACATCCCGTGCCCCTCGCACGAGGATTGTGAATCCCCCGCGCCCCTCGCACGAGGCCCCGTGTCCCCCCGCGCCCCTCGCACGAGGCTGGTGCCGCTCGCGCGACCCCCCCGTGCCGCGTTCTTCCCCCCCCCCCCCCAGCTGCGGGCCTGCCTGGACGCCGAGACCTACGCGCTCTTCTGCCAGAAGCTGACGGAGCGGGAGCTGCTGCGCGACCCCAAGTTCCTCTGGTGCATCCGCGTGCGTGGGGCGCCGTGGGGCGCCGTGGGGTGCCGTGGGGCGCCGTGGGGTGCTGTGGGGCCGGGCTGGGGCCTGAGGGGCTTAAGAACAGGAGCGCTATGGGGTGCAGATTGGGATTGGAGGAGTCACTATGGGGCTGGGGGGTGCTATGAGGCGCTATGGGGTGCCGTGGGGCGCCGTGGGGTGCTGTGGGGTGCCGTGGGGCGCTGTGGGGCCTGGGGGGCTTGAGAACAGGAGCGCTATGGGGCTGCGGGTTGGGGGGGTTGGAGGCGTCGCTATGGGGCTGTGGGGCGCTATGGGGCACTATGGGGTGCTGTGGGGCTGGGCCGGGGCCTGGGGGGCTTGAGAACAGGAGCGCTATGGGGCTGTGGGTTGGGGGTGGGGGGGTTGGAGGTGTCATTATGGGGCTGTGGGGTGCTATGGGGCACTGTGGGGTGCTGTGGGGCGCTATGGGGCGCCGTGGGGTGCTGTGGGGCGCCGTGGGGCCGGGCCAGGGCCTGGGGGGCTGGAGAACAGGAGCGCTATGGGGCTGTGGGTTGGGGGTGGGGGGGTTGGAGGTGTCATTATGGGGCTGTGGGGTGCTATGGGGCACTGTGGGGTGCTGTGGGGCGCTATGGGGTGCCGTGGGGTGCTGTGGGGCTGGGCCAGGGCCTGGGGGGCTTGAGAACAGGAGCGCTATGGGGCTGCAGGTTGGGGGTGGGGGGTTGGAGGCATCGCTATGGGGCTGTGGGGTGCTATGGGGCACTGTGGGGCGCCGTGGGGCGCTGTGGGGCGCCGTGGGGCCAGGCCGGGGCCTGGGGGGCTTGAGAACAGGAGCGCTATGGGGTGCAGGTTGGGGTTGGAGGAGTCGCTATGGGGCTGTGGGGTGCCATGGGGTGCTGTGGGGTGCCGTGGGGCGCTGTGGGGCCGGGCCGGGGCCTGGGGGGCTTGAGAACAGGAGCGCTATGGGGCTGTGGGTTGGGGGTGGGGGGGTTGGAGGCGTCGCTATGGGGCTGTGGGGCGCCATGGGGTGCTATGGGGCGCCGTGGGGCGCTATGGGGTGCTGTGGAGCGCCGTGGGGCCGGGCCGGGGCCTGAGGGGCTTAAGAACAGGAGCGCTATGGGGCTGTGGGTTGGGGTTGGGGGGGTTGGAGGTGTTGCTATGGGGCTGTGGGGCGCTATGGGGCACCGTGGGGTGCTGTGGGGCGCTGTGGGGCCAGGCCGGGGCCTGGGGGGCTTGAGAACAGGAGCGCTATGGGGCTGTGGGTTGGGGGTGGGGGGGTTGGAGGCATCGTTATGGGGCTGTGGGGTGCTATGGGGCACTATGGGGCGCCGTGGGGCACTATGGGGTGCCGTGGGGTGCCGTGGGGCGCCGTGGGGCCGGGCCGGGGCCTGGGGGGCTTGAGAACAGGAGCACTATGGGGCTGTGGGTTGGGGGTGGGGGGTTGGAGGTGTTGCTATGGGGCTGTGGGGCGCTATGGGGCACTATGGGGCGCCGTGGGGCGCTATGGGGCGCCGTGGGGTGCCGTGGGGCGCTGTGGGGCCGGGCCAGGGCCTGGGGGGCTTGAGAACAGGAGCGCTATGGGGTGCAGGTTGGGGTTGGAGGCGTTGCTATGGGGCTGTGGGGTGCTATGGGGTGCTATGGGGTGCCGTGGGGCCAGGCCGGGGCCTGGGGGGCTTGAGAACAGGAGCGCTATGGGGTGCAGGTTGGGGATGGGGGGGTTGCTATGGGGCTGGGGGGTCCCTGTGGGGCTGGGGCGGTTGCTCTGGGGAGAAGCTATGGGGCTGGGGGCTGCTATGGGGCTGGGGGTCGGGGTTGGGGGGGTTGGAGGGATCACTATGGGGCTGGGGGGGCTGCTCTGGGGAGAAGCTATGGGGCGGGGGGATCTATGGGGCTGGGGGCTGCTCTGAGACTGGGCAATGGGGAGCGCTGAGGCCGATCTATGGGGCTGGGGGGGATCTATGGGGCTGCGGGTTGGGGATGGGGGGGTTGGAGGAGTTGCTATGGGGCTGGGGGGTCCCTATGGGGCTGGGGGGGCTGCTCTGGGGAGAAGCTATGGGGCTGGAGAGGATCTATGGGGCTGGGGGGGATCTATGGGGCTGGGGGCTGCTCTGAGACTGGGCCACGGGGAGCCCCGAGGCCGATCTATGGGGCTGGGGGGGATCTATGGGGCTGGGGGCTGCTCTGAGGTTGGACAGGAGAGGTCCCTAGGGGGATCTATGGGGCTGTGAGGGATCTATGGGGCTGGGGGGGGATCTATGGGGCCGGGGGCTGCTCTGAGACTGGGCAATGGGGAGCCCCGAGGCTGATCTATGGGGCTGGGGGCAATCTATGGGGCTGCGGGTTGGGGATGGGGGGGTTGGAGGGGTTGCTATGGGGCTGGGGGTTCCCTATGGGGCTGGGGGGGCTGCTCTGGGGAGAAACTATGGGGCTGGGGGGGATCTATGGGGCTGGAAAGGATCTATGGGGCCGGGGGCTGCTCTGAGACTGGGCCACGGGGAGCCCTGAGGCCGATCTATGGGGCTGCGGGTTGGGGATGGGGGGTTGGAGGGTCCCTATGGGGCTGGGGGGGCTGCTCTGGGGAGAAGCTATGGGGCTGGAGAGGATCTATGGGGCTGGGGGCTGCTCTGAGACTGGGCCACGGGGAGCCCCGAGGCCGATCTATGGGGCTGGGGGAGGCCCGAGGGGGCCGTGCGGGGCTCCGGGGCTGGCCGTGGGGCGGGGCAGGTGTGGGGCTGGCCGTGGGGCAGCCCCCCACGCGTGTGTCCCCCCCCCCCCCCCCGCAGTGCTCGTTCGGGTTCATCTTCGAGGCGGAGCAGGGCCCGGCCCAGTGTCCCCAGTGCCACCAGCGCTGCTGCCCCCGCTGCCAGCGCCCCGTGCGTCCGGGGGGGGCTATGGGGCCGGGGGGGGCTATGGGGCAGGAGCTGGGGGGCTATGGGGCTGCTGGGGGGCGGCTGGGGGGGTTATGGGGCGGCTGGGGGGGCCTATGGGGCTGCTGAGAAGGAGTTGGGGGGCTTTGGGGGGAGCTATGGGGCTGTGGGGGGCTATGGGGCTGCTGGGGGGGGACTTGGGGGGCTATGGGGGGGCTATGGGGCTGCTGGGGGGGTTGGGGGGGACTTGGGGGGCTATGGGGGGGCTATGGGGCTGCTGGGGGGCTGGGGGGGAGCTGGGCAGGGTTTGGGGACTGCTATAGGGCTGGGGGGCAGCTGGGGGGCTGCTACAGGCCTGCTATGGGGCTGGAGAAAGCTATGGGGCTGCTATGGGGCTGGGGGGGAGCTGGGGGGGGCTGCAGGTGGACATGGGGGTCACCGTGGGTCTCCGTGGGTCTCCATAGGCCGCTGTGGGTCTCCGTGGGTCTTGGTGGGGGGCTGATGTGGGTCTCCGGGGTCTCCGTGGGTCTCTGTGGGTCTCAATGGGGGTCTGATGTGGGTCTCTGGGTTCTCCATGGGTCTCTATGGGTCACTGTGGGTCTCAGTGGGTCGCTGTGGGTCTCGGTGGGGGTCTGATGTGGGTCTCAGGGGTCTGCGTGGGTCGCTGTGGGTCACTGTGGGTCTCAATGGGGGTCTGATGTGGGTCTCTGGGTTCTCCATGGGTCTCTATGGGTCACTGTGGGTCTCAGTGGGTCGCTGTGGGTCTCGGTGGGGGTCTGATGTGGGTCTCAGGGGTCTGCGTGGGTCGCTGTGGGTCACTGTGGGTCTCAATGGGGGTCTGATGTGGGTCTGTGGGGTCTCCATGGGTCTCTATGGGTCACTGTGGGTCTCAATGGGTCGCTGTGGGTCTCTATGGGTCACTGTGGGTCTCAAAGGGTCGCTGTGGGTCTCGGTGGGGCTCTGATGTGGGTCTGTGGGGTCTCCATGGGTCTCTATGGGTCACTGTGGGTCTCAAAGGGTCGCTGTGGGTCTCGGTGGGGGTCTGATGTGGGTCTCTGGGGTCTCCGTGGGTCGCTGTGGGTCTCTGTGGGTCTCCGTGGGTCTCGATGGGGGTCTGATGTGGGTCTGTGGGGTCTCCATGGGTCTCAATGGGTCGCTGTGGGTCTCTGTGGGTCGCTGTGGGTCTTGGTGGGGGTCTGATGTGGGTCTCCAGGGTCTCCGTGGGTCGCTGTGGGTCTCGGGGGTCTCCGTGGGTCTCGATGGGGGTCTGATGTGGGTCTCTGGGGTCTCCATGGGTCTCTATGGGTCACTGTGGGTCTGAATGGGTCGCTGTGGGTCTCGATGGGGGTCTGATGTGGGTCTCCGGGGTCTCCGTGGGTCGCTGTGGGTCTCGGGGGTCTCCGTGGGTCTCCGTGGGTCTCGGGGGCGTGCGCGGCGCTGGCCGTGGGGCTGACGCGCCTCCCCTCCGCGGGCCTTGTTGCGGGCCGCGCCGTGGGTCGCGCCGTGGGGCAGTGGGAGCCGGAGCACGGCGGCCTCTCGTGCGCCGACTTCGCCGCCTGGAAGCGCCGCAGCGACCCCCAAGCGCAGCCCCACGGCCTGGCGGCCTTCCTGCGCGAGCACGGCATCGGTGAGCCGCCGTGGGGCTGCCCCATAGCGCCGGGGGGCCGGGGGGGAGGCCGGGGACCCTGCCTGCGCGAGCGCGGCGTCCGGGCGCCGTGGGGCTGCCCCATAGCGGGGCTGTGGGGGCCCTTCCTGCGCGAGCACGGCATCGGTGAGCCGCCGTGGGGCTGCCCCATAGCGCCGGGGGGCCGGGGGGGAGGCCGGGGACCCTGCCTGCGCGAGCGCGGCGTCCGGGCGCCGTGGGGCTGCCCCATAGCGGGGCTGTGGGGGGGGATGTGGGGGCCCTTCCTGCGCGAGCACGGCATCGGTGAGCCGCCGTGGGGCTGCCCCATAGCGCCGGGGGGCCGGGGGGGAGGCCGGGGACCCTCCCTGCGCGAGCGCGGCGTCCGTACGCCGTGGGGCTGCCCCATAGCGGGGCTGTGGGGGCCCTTCCTGCGCGAGCACGGCATCGGTGAGCCGCCGTGGGGCTGCCCCATAGCGCCGTGGGGCTGGGGGGGAGGCCGGGGACCCTGCCTGCGCGAGCGTGGCGTCCGGGCGCCGTGGGGCTGCCCCATAGCGGGGATGTGGGGGGGGATGTGGGGGCCCTTCCTGCGCGAGCACGGCATCGGTGAGCCGCCGTGGGGCTGCCCCATAGCGCCGTGGGGCCAGGGGGGAGGCCGGGGACCCTGCCTGCGCGAGCGCGGCGTCTGTGCGCCGTGGGGCTGCCCCATAGCGGGGCTGGGGGGGGACATAGGGGACATGGGGGGCTGCCCCACGGCGTGCAGCTGGGCCCTGGGTCTAGCTATGGGGCAGGGGAGGCTGCTGGGGGTCCCGCCATGGGGCAGGGGATCTCGCTATGGGGCAGGGGATCCTACTGTGGCTCTAGCTATGGGGCAGGGGATCCTGTTATGGGGCAGAGGGTCTCGCTGTGGGCCTAGCTATGGGGCAGGGGGTCGCGCCATGGGGCAGGTGGTCTTGCTATGGGGCAGGGGGTCTCGCTATGGGGCAGGGGATCCTACTGTGGGCCTAGCTATGGGGCAGGGGAGCTTGCCATGGGTCTAGCCATGGGGTAGGGGGTCCCGCCATGGGGCAGGGGGTCTCGCTATGGGGCAGGGGATCGTGCTGTGGGTCTAGCCATGGGGCAGGGGATCTCCCCGTGGGTCTAGCCATGGGGTAGGGGGTCCAGCCATGGGGCAGGGGATCTTGCTATGGGGCAGGCACCACAGTGTGGGTCTAGCTATGGGGCAGTGAGTCCCGCTATGGGGCAGAGGGCCCCACCATGGGGCAGGGGACCCTGCTGTGGGTCTAGTTATGGGGCAGAAGGTCTCACCGTGGGTCTAGCTATCGGACAGGGGGTCTTGCCATGGGGCAGGAGCCTCGCCGTGGGGCAGGGGGGCGTCACAGGGGGCTGGGGGTCGCACAGGGGGGTCCGACGGGGCGCGCCGTGGGTCCGGCCGTGGGTCCAGCCCCACGGCGCGCAGCGTGCCCGCAGTGCGGGGTGTGGTACGCAACCCGGGGGAGGGGGGGGGGGCTCGCTTTGGGGGCGCGCCGTGGGGCAGGGGAAGCTCGCAGGGGGCTGGGGGTCGCGCGGGGGCGCGCCGTGGGTCCGGACCCACGGCCAGCCCCACGGCGCGCAGCGTGCCCGCAGTGCGGGGTGTGGTACGCGCTGGCCCGGGGGGGCTGCATGCACTTCCAGTGCTCCCAGTGCCGCCACCACTTCTGCAGCGGCTGCTACCGGCCCTTCTACGCCAAGGACGTGAGTGGGGCGCTGTGGGGCGCTGTGGGGCGGCGCTATGGGGCGCTGTGGGGTCCCTATGGGGTGCTGTGGGGCGCTATGGGGCGCTGTGGGGTCCCTAAGGGGGTCCTGGGGTCCCTATGGGGTGCTGGGGGGTCCCTGTGTGGGGTTTGGGGATGCCTATGGGGCGCTATGGGGTCCCTGGGGGGGTTCTGGGGTCCCTATGGGGCGCTGTGGGGTCCCTGGGGGGGTCCTGGGGTCTCTATGGGGCGCTGTGGGGTGCTATGGGGCGCTATGGGGTCCCTGGGGGGGTTCTGGGGTCCCTATGGGGCGCTGTGGGGCACTATGGGGTGCTATGGGGTCCCTGGGGGGGTTCTGGGGTCCCTATGGGGCACTGTGGGGTGCTATGGGGCACTATGGGGCCCATATGTGGGGTCCTGGGGTCCCTATGGGGCACTATGGGGTGCTATGGGGTCCCTATGGGTCGCTATGGGTCCCTGTGCGGGGTCCTGGGGTTCCTATGGGGTGCTATGGGGCACGTCAGGGGGCTATGGGGCGCTATGGGGTCCCTAATGGGGGTCTTGGGGTCCCTATGGGGTGCTGTGGGGCACACGGGGGGCCGCGGGGGGCCGCCGTGGGTCCCGGCCGTGGGGCTGACGGCGCCGTGGGGCAGAGCTGCCCCGAGGGGGGCTGCCCGCTGCGGGGGTCCCGGGGGCCGGGGGGGCCCCGTGGGTGGCCGTGGGGCGCGGGGGGATGCCGTGGGGCGCCACGGGGGGACGCCGTGGGTCCCGGCCGTGGGGCTGACGGCGCCGTGGGGCAGAGCTGCCCCGAGGGGGGCTGCCCGCTGCGGGGGTCCCTGCACGGCCACCACCCCCGCGACTGCCTCTTCTACCTGCGCGACTGGGACCCCCCCCGGCTCCAGCGCCTCCTCCAGGTGCCCCACGGCGGGGGGGCGGCGATGGGGCGATGGGGGGCACCGCGGGGCGGCTATGGGGCGATGGGGGGCACCGCGGGGCAGCTATGGGGTGATATGCGGCACTGGGGGCAGCTATGGGGTGCTACAGGGCTGCTATGGGGCGATATGGGGCACCGGGGGGCAGCTATGGGGTGCTGGGAGGCTGTTATGGGCTGATATGGGGCGATGGGGGGCAGCTATGGGGTGATATGGGGCACCGCGGGGCAGCTATGGGGCGATGGGGGGCACCGGGCGGCAGCTATGGGGTGATATGGGGCACCGGGGGGCAGCTATGGGGTGCTGGGAGGCTGTTATGGGCTGATACGGGGCACCGGGGGACAGCTATGGGGTGATATGGGGCACTGGGGGGCAGCTATGGGGTGATATGGGGCACTGGGGGGCAGCTATGGGGGGCTGGGGGGCTGCTGGGGGGCGATATGGGGCAGTGTGGGGCAGCTATGGGGCAGTACAAGGCATTGGGGGGCAGCTGTGGGGTGTTATGGGGTTGCTATGGGGTGATGTGGGGCACTGGGGGGCAGCTATGGGGGGCTGTGGGGGGCTGGGGAGTGGCTATGGGGTGATGGGGGGCACCGGGGGGCGGCTATGGGGTGATATGGGGCACCGGGGGGCAGCTATGGGGGGCTGTGGGGGGCTGGGGAGTGGCTATGGGGCGATGGGGGGCACCGGGGGGCGGCTATGGGATGATATGGGGCACTGGGGGGCAGCTATGGGGTGCTATGGGGCTGCTATGGGGCGATGGGGGGCACCGCGGGGCAGCTATGGGGTGATATGGGGCACTGGGGGCAGCTATGGGGTGCTACAGGGCTGCTATGGGGCGATATGGGGCACTGGGGGGCAGCTGGGGGGGCTGGGGGGCAGCTGTGGGCTGATATGGGGCACTGGGGGGCAGCAATGGGGTGATATGGGGCACTGGGGGGCAGCTATGGGGGGCTGTGGGGCAGCTATGGGGCGATATGGGGCACCGGGGGGCCGCTATGGGGTGCTGTGGGGCATTGGGGGGCAGCCGGGGGTGATATGGGGCACTGGGGGGCAGCTATGGGGTGATATGGGGCACTGGGGGGCTGCTATGGGGTGCTATAAAGGGCTGTAGGGCAGTTATGGGGCAATATGGGGCATTGGGGGCAGCTGGGGGGCAGCTGGGGGGTGCTATGGGGCTGCTATGGGGTGATATGGGGCACTGGGAGGCAGCTATGGGGCAATATGGGGCACCAGGGGGCCGCTATGGGGCACTGGGAGGCAGCTATGGGGCGATATGGGGCACCGGGGGGCCGCTATGGGGTGCTGTGGGGCAGCTATGGGGCAATATGGGGCACTGGGGGCAGCTGGGCGGGCTGTGGGGCAGCTATGGGGTGATATGGGGCAGTATGGGGCAGTTATGGGGCAATATGGGGCTGTGGGGCAGCTATGGGGTGCTGTGGGGCAGCTGTGGGGTGTCACAGGTCGCTGTGGGGCAGATCTGGCGCTGTGGGGCAGCTCTGGGGTGCTGCAGAGGGGCTATGGGGCACGGGGGGGGGCCGTGGGGCAGCTGTGGGGCAGAGGCAGGGCCGTGGGGCAGCTATGGGGCGGCGCCGTGGGGCAGCCGTGGGGCAGCCGCGCTCACCGCGGTCCCCCCCCCCCCCCCAGGAGAACGGCGTCGCCTTCGACACGGAGCCGCCGCCCGGCGCCAGCCCCGCCCCCGGAGGTGGGACCCCCCCGCCCCCACGCGTGTCCTTAGCGTGTCCTTGGCATGTCCTTGGCGTGTGCGCGGGGGGCCGCGGGGTCCCAGGGCACCAAAAGACGCCGTTGGGGGCCGCATGGCGTGGGGGGGGGCATCGCATGTGCTTACCGTGTCCTTAGCGTGTTGTTAGCATGTTGTTAGCGTGTCCTTAGCATGTTGTTAGCATGTTCTTGGCGTGTGCGCGGGGGGCTGCGGGGTCCCGGAGCAGCAGGAGATGCCGTTGGGGGCCGCATGGCGTGGGGGGGGGGGCATCGCATGTGCTTACCGTGTCCTTAGCGTGTGCTTGGCGTGTGCTTGGCGTGTGCGCGGGGGTCCGCGGGGTCCCGGAGCAGCAGCAGACGCCAGCAAGGGCAGCACGGCGTGTGGGGGGGCATCGCATGTGCTTAGCGTGTCCTTAGCATGTGCTCGGCATGTGCTTACCGTGTCCTTAGCATGTGCTTGGCGTGTGCGTGGGGGTCCGCGGGGTCCCGGAGATGCCAGCAAGCGCAACCCGGCGTGTGGGGGGGCGTCGCGTGTGCTTGGCACGTCCTTCGCGTGTGCTTAGCGTGTCGTTAGCGTGTCGTTGGCGTGTGCTTGGCGTGCGCAGGGGGCTGCGGGGTGCTGGAGCAGAAGGAGACGGCAGCGGGGCTGCGGGACGAGCCCTGCGGGAAGGAGGCGCCGCCGGGACACGCCGGCCTCTGCCTGTGAGCGCCCGGGGGGGGCACGTGGGGGTCCCGGGGGGCACGTGGGGGTCTGGGGGGGGCACTTGGGGGTCCCGGGGGGGGATTTGGGGATCTGGGGGGGTCCCGGAGCCACTGGGGGGCCCCTGGGGGGGGTATAGCTGCTGCCTGGGTCCCTCTAGGTCCCCGTGGGTCGGTGTGGGTCCCGCTATGGGTCGCTGTGGGTCGCTATGGGTCGCTATGGGGCAGGGCCCATTACAAGGAGTCCCTGGTGCACGTGGGCGGGGGGCACGGGGGGGGGTATAGCCGCTGCCTGGGTCTCTGTGGGTCTCTCTGGGTCCCCATGGGTCTCGCTATGGGTCTCTCTGGGTCGCTATGGGTCCCTGTGGGTCCCCGTGGGTCGGTGTGGGTCACTATGGGTCGCTATGGGGCAGGGCGCACTACAAGGAGTCCCTGGTGCACGGGGGTGGGGGGCCCTGGGGGGGGGTATAGCCGCTGCCTGGGTCTCTCTGGGTCCCTGTGGGTCCCTATGGGTCGGTGTGGGTCGCTATGGGTCGCTATGGGTCTCACTATGGGGCACGCCGTGGGGCAGGGCGCACTACAAGGAGTACCTGGTGCACGGGGGGGGGGGCCCTGGGGGGCGGGTATAGCCGCTGCGTGGGTCCCCGTGGGTCTCTCTGGGTCCCTATGGGTCCCTGTGGGTCCCTATGGGTCGGTGTGGGTCCCTATGGGTCCCTATGGGTCCCGCTATGGGTCGCTATGGGGCAGGGCGCACTACAAGGAGTACCTGGTGCACGTGGGGGGGGGCCCTGGGGGGGGTATAGCCGCTGCCTGGGTCTCTCTGGGTCTCTCTGGGTCCCCGGGGGTCCCTATGGGTCGGTGTGGGTCCCTATGGGTCCCGCTATGGGTCGCTATGGGTCGCTATGGGGCAGGGCGCACTACAAGGAGTACCTGGTGCACGGGGGGGGGGGCCCTGGGGGGGGGTATAGCCGCTGCCTGGGTCCCCGTGGGTCTCTCTGGGTCCCTATGGGTCGGTGTGGGTCCCTATGGGTCTCGCTATGGGTCTCGCTATGGGGCACGCCGTGGGGCAGGGCGCACTACAAGGAGTCCCTGGTGCAGGGGGTGGGGGGCCCTGGGGGGGGTATAGCCGCTGCCTGGGTCCCCGTGGGTCTCTCTGGGTCCCCGGGGGTCGGTGTGGGTCGCTATGGGTCTCGCTATGGGTCACGCCGTGGGGCAGGGCGCACTACAAGGAGTACCTGGTGCACGGGGGGGGGGGGCCCTGGGGGGGGTATAGCCGCTGCCTGGGTCTCTCTGGGTCCCTATGGGTCCCTGTGGGTCCCTATGGGTCGGTGTGGGTCCCTATGGGTACCTATGGGTCGCTATGGGTCCCGCTATGGGTCGCTATGGGGCAGGGCGCACTACAAGGAGTACCTGGTGCGCGTCATCAACGAGCGCCGCCTCGACCCGGCGCCGCTCTACTCGCTGCCGGAGCTGCGCGCCGCCGCCGAGCGCCACCTGCCGGCGCCGCCCCCGCGCCGCCCCGCCGAGCCCGACGCCGCCTACCGCCGCCGCCTGCTCCAGGTGGGCGGGGCCTGCGCGCGGCCACGCCCCCCCTTCCCCCGCCGCGCCGCCCTGCGCGGGGGGGGCGGGGCCTGCGCTGGCCACGCCTCCCCCGCCGCGCCGCCCTGCGCGGGGGGGGCGGGGCCTGCGCTGGCCACGCCCCCCTCCCCACCCCCACCCCGCCGCAGTTTCTCCCCGCGGGGCCAGCAGAGCCGCCCCCCCCCCCCCGCTGCTTCTCCCCGCGGAGCCTGTGTGGGCGGGGCCAGCGCAAGCCACGCCCCCCTCCCTGCTGCATCTCCCTGTGGAACCCGCGTGGCTGTGGGGGGCGGGACCAGCGCAAGCCACGCCCCCTCTACTCCCCCCCCCCCGCTGCTTCTCCCTGTGGAGCCTGTGGGCGCCGGGGGCGGGGCCAACGCAAGCCACACCCCCCTGTGCCCCCCTCCCCCTGCTGCTTCTCCCTGTGGAACCCGCGTGGCTGTGGGGGGCGGGGCCAGCGCAAGCCACGCCCCCTCTCCTTCCCACCCCCCCCGCTGCTTCTCCCCGTGGAGCCTGTGGGAGCCAGGGGGCGGGGCCAACGCAAGCCACGCCCCCCTCCCTGCTGCTTCTCCCTGTGGAACCCGCGTGGCTGTAGGGGGCGGGGCCAGCGCAAGCCACGCCCCCTCTACTTCCCCCCCCCCCGGCTGCTTGTCCCCGTAGAGCCTGTGGGAGCCAGGGGGCGGGGCCAACGCAAGCCACGCCCCCCTGTGCCCCCCTCCCCCTGCTGCTTCTCCCTGTGGAACCCGTGTGGCTGTGGGGGGCGGGGCCAACGCAAGCCACGCCCCCTCTCCTTTCCCCCCCCACTGCTTCTCCCTGTGAAGCCTGTGGAAGCCAGGGGGCGGGGCCAACGCAAGCCACACCCCCCTCCCTGCTGCGTCTCCCTGTGGAACCCGCGTGGCTGTGGGGGGCGGGGCCAGCACAAGCCACGCCCCCTCTACTTCCCCCTCCCGGCTGCTTGTCCCCGTAGAGCCTGTGGGAGCCAGGGGGCGGGGCCAACGCAAGCCACGCCCCCCCCTGCTGCTTCTCCCGGTGGAACCTGCGTGGCTGTAGGGGGCGGGGCCAGCACAAGCCACGCCCCCTCTACGCCCCCCCCGCTGCTTCTCCCTGTGGAGCCTGTGGGAGCCAGGGGGCGGGGCCAACGCAAGCCACGCCCCCATCTCATCCCTGCCACTTCTGCCCGTGGAGGTGGGGCCAGCGCAAGCCACGCCCCCCTCTGCCCCCCTCCCCGCTGCTTCTCCCTGTGGAACCTGCGTGGCTGTGGGGGGGGCGGAGCCAGCGCAGGCCACGCCCCCCCGTCCCACTCACTTTTGTCTGTGTGGCTGTGGGGGGCGGGGCTAGCGGAAGCCACGCCCCCCTGCTCCCCTCCCTGCCACATCTCCCCATGGAGCCTGTGAAGCTGCCGGGGGGGGGCGGGGCCAGCGCAAGCCACGCCCCCCTCACCGCCGCTTCTCCCCCTCCCCCCCCGCAGTGCCTGGCCGAGGAGGCGCCGCTGGGTCCTGCCGCCCCGCTGCCGCGCCGCCCGCAGTGACAACATGGCCGCCATTGCCACGGGGGGGGGGGGGGGGGCTGTGTGTCCCCCCCCCATGTTTTCGGAGCTCCCCCCTCGCTCTTTCCCCCCCCCCATTCGGGATCTCCCCCATTTCGGGGCCTCCATTTTGGGGTCTCCATTTCGGGATCTCCATTTTGGGGTGTTTCCCACCCCCCCGCCGCCATTTTGGGGAGCCCGGCTGCTTTCCCGCCTCCCTTCGGGGTTTTTCTCCCCCCCCCCCGCCCGCCCCTTCACTTCCGGTTTGGTTCCTGCTCAATAAAAGCCGCTCTGGGCTCCGCCTCCCCCAGCGTCTCTATGGTTTGGTGCTCCGGGGGGGGGGCGTGGCTTGAGGGGGGAGTGGCTTAGCGGAAGGGGCGTGGCTTAGGGAGGGAGGTGGTGTGGTGTAGAGGGAGGGCGGTTTAGGAGGAAGGGGGCGTGGTTTAGGGGCAGGGGGCGTGGCCTGGGAGGGAGGCAGTGGCGTCTTGGGGCGGGGGCGTGGCTTGGCGGGCGGGGGCGTGGCTTGGGCTGCCGGGGGGGGGGGGGCGGGATCACGTGATTTCGAGGAAGCGGCCGCCGCGGCAGCAGGGAGGCGGCGGGGAAGGAGGTGAGCGGGGGAGGGGGGGGCGGTGACGTCACGGGGGGGGGCCGCGGGGGTCCCCAACACCCCCCGTGTCCCCGCACTCACGCGTGTCCTTCGTCCCGGGGGTGGGGGGGGGACAGAGAGACGCAGGGCGCCGGGGGGGGCCATGGCGGGACGGCGGCGGCTGCGGCCCTGGCTGGTGGCGCAGGTGGAGAGCGGCCGCTTCGCCGGGCTGGAGTGGGACGACGGGACGCGCAGCGCCGTGCGCATCCCCTGGAAGCACGCCGGCAAGCACGACCACGGCCCCCGCGACGCCGCCTTCTTCCAGGTGAAAACGCCTGAAAACGGGCAAAAACACGCTTAAAACGCGCTTGAAACTCGCTAAAAATGCAAAAACACGCTAAAAACACGCTAAGGACACGCTAACGCGCGGGGACGCGGGGTGCCGGGTGCCTCCCCTGGCAGCGCGCCGGCAAGCACGACCACGGCCCCCGCGACGCCGCCTTCTTCCAGGTGACAACGCCTGAAAACGGGCAAAAACACGCTTAAAACGCGCTTAAAACACGCTAGAAATGCAAAAACATGCTAAAAACACGCTAAGGACACGCTAACGCGCGGGGACGCGGGGTGCCGGGTGCCTCCCCTGGCAGCACGCCGGCAAGCACGACCACGGCCCCCGCGACGCCGCCTTCTTCCAGGTGAAAACGCCTGAAAACGGGCAAAAACACGCTTAAAACGCGCTTGAAACACGCTAGAAATGCAAAAATGCGCTAAAAACGCGCTAAAAATGCAAAAACATGCTAAAAACACGCTAAGGACACGCTAACGCGCGGGGACGTGGGGCCCTGGGTGCATCCCCTGGAAGCACGCCGGCAAGCACGACCACGGCCCCCGCGACGCCGCCTTCTTCCAGGCCAGCACATGCTAAAAACACGCCAAAAACATGCTAAGGACCCACCACAACACACTAAGAACATGCTGTAACATGCTAGCAACATGCTAATGACATGCTAATGACATGCTAACGCATTCCAGCCGCGCTTTAGCCCCGCGCCAGCGGCGCTAGTGACGTGTCCACACAGCATGGAGGTGGCGTGTGCCTTTGTGTGCTCTTTCAGATGTCCTTAGCGTGTCCTTAGCGTGCCCTTAGCGTGTTCTTGGCATGTCCTTGGCGTGTGCGTGCGCAGAACCAAACACAAGCTCCGCCCCGGGCCCCCCCGGACCCCGTTACCTGCGTCCACGTGTCCCGCGTCCCTCGTGGCACCTCCGTGTCCCGCGTGGCGTGTCCTTAGCGTGTCCTTAGCGTGTCCTTAGCGTGTGGATGAGCAGAATCCCCGCAGAAGCTCCGCTACGAGCCCCCCCGGACCCCGCTACCTGCGTCCACGTGTCCCGTGTCCCTCGTAGCGCCTCCGTGTCCCACGTGGCGTGTCCTTAGCGTGTCCTTAGCGTGTGGGTGAGCAGAATCCCAGCAGAAGCTCCGCTACGAGCCCCCCCAGACCCCGCTACCTGCGTCCACGTGTCCCGCGTCCCTCGTGGCACCTCCGTGTCCCACGTGGCGTGTCCTTAGCGTGTCCTTAGCGTGTCCTTAGCGTGTGGATGAGCAGAATCCCAGCAGAAGCTCCGCTACGAGCCCCCCCGGACCCCGCTACCTGCGTCCACGTGTCCCGCGTCCCTCGTGGCGCCTCCGTGTCCCCCGTGGCATGTCCTTAGCGTGTCCTAGCGTGTCCTTAGCGTGTGGATGAGCAGAATCCCCGCAGAAGCTCCGCTACGAGCCCCCCAGACCCCGCTACCTGCGTCCACGTGTCCCGCGTCCCTCGTGGCGCCTCCGTGTCCCACGTGGCGTTTCCTTAGCGTGTCCTTAGCGTGTCCTTAGCGTGTGGATGAGCAGAATCCCAGCAGAAGCTCCGCTACGAGCCCCCCGAACCCCACTACCTGCGTCCACGTGTCCCGCGTCCCTCGTGGTGCCTCTGTGTCCCACGTGGCATGTCCTTAGCGTGTCCTTAGCGTGTCCTTAGCGTGTGGGTGAGCAGAATCCCAGCACAAACTCCGCTACGAGCCCCCCCAGACCCCGCTACCTGCGTCCACGTGTCCCGTGTCCCTCGTAGCGCCTCCGTGTCCCACGTGGCGTGTCCTTAGCGTGTCCTTAGCGTGTCCTTAGCGTGTGGATGAGCAGAATCCCAGCAGAAGCTCCGCTACGAGCCCCCCCGGACCCCGCTACCTGCATCCACGTGTCCCGCGTCCCTCGTAGCGCCTCCGTGTCCCACGTGGCGTGTCCTTAGCGTGTCCTTAGCGTGTGGATGAGCAGAATCCCAGCAGAAGCTCCGCTACGAGCCCCCCCGGACCCCGCTACCTGCGTCCACGTGTCCCGCGTCCCTCGTAGCGCCTCCATGTCCCGCGTGGCGTGTCCTTAGCGTGTCCTTAGCGTGTGGATGAGCAGAATCCCAGCAGAAGCTCCGCTACGAGCCCCCCCGGACCCCGCTACCTGCGTCCACGTGTCCCGCGTCCCTCGTAGCGCCTCCATGTCCCACGTGGCATGTCCTTAGCGTGTCCTTGGCATGTCCTTAGCGTGTGGATGAGCAGAATCCCAGCAGAAGCTCCGCTACGAGCCCCCCCGGACCCCGCTACCTGCGTCCACGTGTCCCGCGTCCCTCGTAGCGCCTCCATGTCCCACGTGGCATGTCCTTAGCGTGTCCTTGGCATGTCCTAAGCGTGTGCGAGTGCAGAATCCCAGCACAAACTCGGCCACGGGCTGCCCCGGACCCCATTACCTCCATCCGCGTGTCCCATGTCCTTCATAACGCCTCCATGTGCCACGTGGCGTGTCCTTAGCGTGTCCTTAGCGTGTCCTAAGCGTGTGTGAGTGCAGAATCCCAGCACAAACTCCTTCTTGAGCCCCCCCGGACCCCGTTACCTGCGTCCACGTGTCCCGCGTCCCTCGTAGCGCCTCCGTGTCCCACGTGGCGTGTCCTTAGCGTGTCCTTAGCGTGTGGATGAGCATAATCCCAGCAGAAGCTCCGCTACGAGCCCCCCCGGACCCCGCTACCTGCGTCCCCGTGTCCTGCGTCCCTCGTGGTGCCTCCGTGTCCCACGTGGCGTGTCCTTAGCGTGTCCTTAGCGTGTGGATGAGCAGAATCCCAGCAGAAGCTCCGCTACGAGCCCCCCCAGACCCCGCTACCTGCGTCCACGTGTCCCGCGTCCCTCGTAGCGCCTCCGTGTCCCACGTGGCGTGTCCTTAGCGTGTCCTTAGCATGTAGATGAGCAGAATCCCAGCAGAAGCTCCGCTACGAGCCCCCCAGACCCCGCTACCTGCGTCCACGTGTCCCGTGTCCCTTGTGGCGCCTCCGTGTCCCCCGTGGCATGTCCTTAGCGTGTCCTTAGCGTGTGGATGAGCAGAATCCCAGCAGAAGCTCCGCTATGAGCCCCCCCCGACCCCGCTACCTGCGTCCACGTGTCCCGTGTCCCTCGTAGCGCCTCCGTGTCCCACGTGGCGTGTCCTTAGCGTGTCCTTAGCGTGTCCTTAGCGTGTGGATGAGCAGAATCCCAGCAGAAGCTCCGCTACGAGCCCCCCCGGACCCCACTACCTGCGTCCACGTGTCCCGCGTCCCTCGTAGCGCCTCTGTGTCCCACGTGGCATGTCCTTAGCGTGTCCTTAGCGTGTCCTTAGCGTGTGGGTGAGCAGAATCCCAGCACAAACTCCGCTACGAGCCCCCCCCGACCCCGCTACCTGCGTCCACGTGTCCCGTGTCCCTCGTGGCGCCTCCGTGTCCCCCGTGGCATGTCCTTAGCGTGTCCTTAGCGTGTCCTTAGCGTGTGGGTGAGCAGAATCCCAGCACAAACTCCGCTACGAGCCCCCCCGGACCCCGCTACCTGCGTCCACGTGTCCTGCGTCCCTCGTGGCGCCTCCGTGTCCCACGTGGCGTGTCCTTAGCGTGTCCTTAGCGTGTCCTTAGCGTGTGGGTGAGCAGAATCCCAGCACAAACTCCGCTACGAGCCCCCCCAGACCCCGCTACCTGCGTCCACATGTCCCGCGTCCCTCGTGGCGCCTCCGTGTCCCACGTGGCGTGTCCTTAGCGTGTCCTTAGCGTGTCCTTAGCGTGTGGATGAGCAGAATCCCAGCAGAAGCTCCGCTACGAGCCCCCCCGGACCCCGCTACCTGCGTCCCCGCGCCCCCCCGCGCGCCCTCGGCGTGCTCTTAGCGTGTGCGCGCGCAGGCGTGGGCGGAGTTCAAGGGGAAGCTGCGCCCCGGGGCCCCCCCGGACCCGGCCGGCTGCAAGACGCGGCTGCGCTGCGCCCTCAACAAGAGCCCCGAGTTCGCCGAGGTGCCCGAGCGCTCCCGCCTCGACGGGCCCCGCCCCTACAAGGTGTACCGCCTGCTGCCCGGCCCCGCCCCCCGCGGTGAGCCCCGCCCCCGCCCCCCGCCCCGGGGGGGGGACGCAGGGGGCTGCGGAGGGGCCCAGGTGTCCGGGGAGGGGCCTAAGAGGTTGGGGAAGGGGCCCAGGCGTCCAGGGAGGGACCCAGGCGTCCGAGGGAGGGACACAGGTGTCCAGGGAGGGGCCCAGGCGTCCAGGGAGGGGCCCAGGCGTCCAGGGAGGGGCCCAGGCGTCCGGGGAAGGGGCCCAGGAGTCCGGGAAAAGGGCCCAGGTGTCCGGGGAGGGGCCCAAAAGTGCAGGGAGGGGCCCAGGTGTCCGGGAGGGGCCCAGGCATCCAGGGAGGGGCCCAAGTGGCCGGGAGGGGCCCAGGAGTCCGGGGAAGGGGCCCAGGAGTCCGGGGAAGGGGCCCAGGCGTCTGGGGAAGGGGCCCAGGAGTCCGGGGAAAGGGCCCAGGCGTCCGGGGAAAGGGCCCAGGCGTCCGGGGAGGGGCCCAGACGTCCAGGGAGGGGCCCAGGTGTCCGGGAAAAGGGCCCAGGCGTCCGGGAAGGGGCCTAAGAGGTTGGGGAAGGGGCCCAGATGTCCAAGGAAGGGTCCCAGGCGTCCGGGAAGGGGCCCAGGCGTCCAGGGAAGGGGCCCAGGCGTCTGGGAAAGGGGGCCCAGGCGTCCGGGAAAGGGGCCCAGGCATCCGGGAGACGGGCCCAGGAGTTCGGGAAAAGGGCCCAGGCGTCCGGGGAGGGGCCCAGGCATCCAGGGAGGGGCCCAGGCGTCCGGGGAGGGGACCCAGGTGTCCGGGAGGGGCCCAGGCGTCCAGGGAGGGGCCCAGGAATCTGGGAGAGGGGCCCAAGAGTTCGGGAAAAGGACCCAGGTGTCCGGGGAGGAGCCCAGGTATCCAGGGAGGGGCCCAGGCGTCCGGGAAAGGGAACCAGGCGTCCAGGGAGGGGCCCAGGCGTCCGGGGAGGGGCCCAGGGACTTGGGGGAGGGGCCCGGTGCCCGGGGGACCCAGGCGTCCGGGCGCCCGGCAGGTGGGCAGCCCCCCCGGCGCGCGGGGCCCCGCCCCCGGCAGGA
This sequence comes from Dromaius novaehollandiae, assembly GCF_036370855.1. Lineage (NCBI taxonomy): Eukaryota > Metazoa > Chordata > Aves > Casuariiformes > Dromaiidae > Dromaius > Dromaius novaehollandiae. The sequence continues at coordinate 624,008 of NC_088135.1, forward strand.
GGCAGCCGCCAGCCCCCCGGCGACGACCCCCCCGGAGGCGCCCGCCGAGCCCCGGCCCCACGGCGAGGCGGTACGTGGGGCGGGGGGGCACTTGGGGGGCACTTGGGGGGAGTTATGGGGCAGGTGGGGGCAGTCCTGGGGCGGGGGGGCAGTTGTGGGGCAGGTGGGGGCACCTGGGGGGCTGTTGGGGGGTGGGGGGGGCAGTTCAGAGGCACTTATGGGGCAGATGGGGCAGTTATGGGGCAGGCAGGGGCACTTGGGGGGCTGGGGGGGCAGTTGGGGGGGGAGATGGGGGCAGTTCTGTGGGGCGGGGGAGCACTTGTGGGGCAGGTCCCCCCCCCCCACGGCCGCCCTCTGCCCCCAGGCGCCTTCGCCCGGCCCCGATGACGCCAAGGCCGCCGACCCCCCCCCGGACGCCCGGGCCCCTCGTGAGAGCCAGGGGGGGCAGTTGGGGGGCTGGGGGGGGCAGTTACGGGTTGGGGGGGCAGTTATGGGGCTGGGGGGCAGTTATGGGGCTGGGGGGTAGTCTGGGGGGTGGTTATGGGGCTGGGAAAGCAGTTGGGGGGGCGGTTATGGGTCAGGGGGGCGGTTATGGGTTGGGGGGCGGCTGTGGGGCCGGGGGGGCAGTCGGGGAGGCAGTTATGGGGCTGGGGGGCAGGTTGGGGGGCGGTTATGGGGCTGGGGGGAAGTTATGGGGCTGGGGGGGCGGTGGGGGGGCGGTTATGGGGCTGGGGGGCGGCTATGGGGCTGGGGGGGCAGTCGGGGGGCAGTTGTGGGGCCGGGGGGTGGTCGGGGGGGCAGTTATGGGTCAGGGGGGTGGTGGTGGGGCTGGGGGGGCAGTCGGGGGGCAGTTATGGGGCCGGGGGGTGGTCGGGGGGGCAGTTATGGGTCAGGGGGGTGGTGGTGGGGCTGGGGGGGCAGTCGGGGGGCAGTTATGGGGCCGGGGGGTGGTCGGGGGGGCAGTTATGGGTCAGGGGGGTGGTGGTGGGGCTGGGGGGGCAGTCGGGGGGCAGTTATGGGGCCGGGGGGTGGTCGGGGGGGCAGTTATGGGTCAGGGGGGTGGTGGTGGGGCTGGGGGGGCAGTCGGGGGGCAGTTATGGGGCCGGGGGGTGGTCGGGGGGGCAGTTATGGGTCAGGGGGGTGGTGGTGGGGCTGGGGGGGCAGTCGGGGGGCAGTTATGGGGCCGGGGGGTGGTCGGGGGGGCAGTTATGGGTCAGGGGGGTGGTGGTGGGGCTGGGGGGGCAGTCGGGGGGCAGTTATGGGGCCGGGGGGTGGTCGGGGGGGCAGTTATGGGTCAGGGGGGTGGTGGTGGGGCTGGGGGGGCAGTCGGGGGGCAGTTATGGGGCCGGGGGGTGGTCGGGGGGGCAGTTATGGGTCAGGGGGGTGGTGGTGGGGCTGGGGGGGCAGTCGGGGGGCAGTTATGGGGCCGGGGGGTGGTCGGGGGGGCAGTTATGGGTCAGGGGGGTGGTGGTGGGGCTGGGGGGGCAGTCGGGGGGCAGTTATGGGGCCGGGGGGTGGTCGGGGGGGCAGTTATGGGTCAGGGGGGTGGTGGTGGGGCTGGGGGGGCAGTCGGGGGGCAGTTATGGGGCCGGGGGGTGGTCGGGGGGGCAGTTATGGGTCAGGGGGGTGGTGGTGGGGCTGGGGGGGCAGTCGGGGGGCAGTTATGGGGCCGGGGGGTGGTCGGGGGGGCAGTTATGGGTCAGGGGGGTGGTGGTGGGGCTGGGGGGGCAGTCGGGGGGCAGTTATGGGGCCGGGGGGTGGTCGGGGGGGCAGTTATGGGTCAGGGGGGTGGTGGTGGGGCTGGGGGGGCAGTCGGGAGGCAGTTATGGGGCCGGGGGGCGGTTATGGGGCTGGGGGGCAGTTATGGGGCTGGGGGGGCGGTGGGGGGGTGGTTATGGGGCCGGGGGGGCAGTGCCGGGGCAGGGGGCGGGGCGCCGCGGGCCTGACCCCGCCCTCCCCAGCGCCGGCCCCGCCCCTGGCCCCGCCCCCGGCCCTGCCCCCGCCCAGCCTGGACATCGTCATGGAGAGCCCGGAGCCCCTCCCCCCCGCCCAGGGTGAGCCCCGCCCCCTCGCCGGAGCCCCGCCCCCAGCCCGAACCCCGCCCCCAGGGCCACCCCACCCTTGAGGCCTGGCCCCGCCCCTCCCCAGCACTGGCCCCGCCCCCAGCCTCACCAGGCCCCGCCCCCACACCTAGCCCCTCCCCCCAGCACAGTGCAAGCCCCGCCCCCAGCCCTGACCCCGCCCCCTGACCCATCCCAGCCCCCCCCTGCACTGGCTCCGCCCCCACCTGCCCTAGCCTACACTGGCCCCACCCCCAGCCCCCTTAGCCCCGCCCCCAGCCCTGACCCCACCCCCTACCCCAGCCCAGCCCCCAGCATTGGCCCCGCCCCCACAGACCAGCCAGGCCCTGCCCCCAGCTCCATGCCAGCCCCCATTAGCCCCGCCCCCAGGTTCACCAAGCCCCGCCCCCTGCCCTGGCCCCGCCCCCAGGCCTGGCTCCACTCCCTACCCTATCCCAGCCCCCAGCATTGGCCCCGCCCCCAGCCCAGCCAGGCCCCACCCCCAGCTCCACACCAGCCCATTAGCCCCGCCCCCAGTGTCACCAGGCCCCACCCCCAGCATCACCAGGCCCTGCCCCCTGCCCTGGCCCCGCCCCCAGACCTGGCCCCACTCCCTACCCCATCCCACACCCCAGCATTGGCCCCGCCCCCAGCCCAGCCAGGCCCCGCCCCCAGGATCACCAAGCCCCGCCCCCTGCCCTGGCCCTGCCCCCAGACCTGGCTCCACTCCCTACCCCATCCCACACCCCAGCATTGGCCCCGCCCCCAGCCCAGCCAAGCTCCGCCCCCAGGCCTGGCCCCGCCCCCAGGATCACCAAGCCCCGCCCCCTGCCCCGACCCCACCCCCTGCCCCATCACAGCCCCTGCCCCCGCCGTGTCCTCCCCCCCCGCCGCGCTGGCCCCGCCCCCGCCGCGCTGGCCCCGCCCCCAGCCCCCTTAGCCCCGCCCCTGAGGCCTGCCCCTCTCCCCCCGCAGGGGGGGCGGCGCTGGGGCTGCGGCTGTGGCTGGGGGGGGCGCTGGCCTGGCGGGGCTGGCTGCCCCCCGGCGACTACCTGCTGACCCCCCGCGGGGACCCCGCCCCGCCCGGGGGGGGGGGGCGGCGGCTGCTGCTGCCCCGCCTCCTGCTGCCCGCCCCCGAGGAGCCCCCCCCGGCCGGGGGGCCGCTGCTGGCCGCCCTGCGCCCGGGCCTGCTGCTGGCCAGCACCCGCCGGGGGCTCTTCGTCCGCGCCCGCGGCCCCGCCCCCCTCTTCTGCGCCCCCCCCCCGCCCCACGGCGGCGGCGGCGAGCCCCACGGCGGCCCCCCCCAGCCCCATAGCGGCCCGCTGGAGCGCGGCGCCGTGGTGCAGGTCTTCGACGCCCAGCGCTTCCGCCGAGGTGAGCCGCCCCCCCCCCCGCCCCTCTCCCCCCAGCCCCACGGCGGCGGGTGCTGCCCCATGGCGGCGGGTACTGCCCCACGGCGGCGGGTGCTGCCCCACGGCGGCGGGTGCTGCCCCACGGCGCTGCCCCACGGCTCACGGCGTCCCCCCCCCCCCCCGGCAGAGGTGGAGCAGCACCGGGCCGGCTTGGGCCCCCGCCCGCAGCCCCGCGTCACCCTGGCGCTGGGCGAGCAGCTGGGCCCCGGCGACGGCCCCGAGCGCGGCGCCCTCGTGCTCCAGGTGGGGGGGCAAAGGGGGGGGCTATGGGGCGCCTGGGGGGGCTATGGGGCAGCTGGGGGGCACAAAAGGGTGGATGGGGAGCAGCTGGGGGGGTCTATGGGGCAGCTGGGGGGCAAAGGCGACGGCTATGGGGCAGCTGGGGGGGCAGAAAAGGGTGGATGGGGGGCAGAGAGGGGGCCTACGTGGCAGCTGGGGGGCTGGGGGGCAAAGGGGGGCTATGGGGCAGCTGGGGGGGCTATGGGGCAGCTGGGGGGCAGAAAAGGGTGGATGGGGGGCAGCTGGGGGGGTCTATGGGGCAGCTGGGGGGTAAAAGGGGTGGATGGGGGGTGGATGGGGCAGCTGGGGGGCAAAGGCGACGGCTATGGGGCAGCTGGGGGGGCAGAAAAGGGTGGATGGGGGGCAGAGAGGGGGCCTACGTGGCAGCTGGGGGGCTGGGGGGCAGCTGGGGGGCAGCTGGGGGGCAAAGGGGGGGCTATGGGGCGGCTGGGGGGCAGAGGAGAAGCCTATGGGGCAGCTAAGGGGCAGAAAAGGGTGGATGGGGAGCAGCCGGGGGGGTTTATGGGGCACCTGGGGGGTAAAAGGGGTGGATGGGGGGTAGATGGGGGGCCTATGGGGCAGACTGGCAGGCTGGGGGGCAGCTGGGGGGCCTATGGGGCAGCTGGGGGGCAAAGGCGATGGCTATGGGGCAGCTGGGGGGGCAGAAAAGGGTGGATGGGGGGCAGAGAGGGGGCCTACGTGGCAGCTGGGGGGCTGGGGGGCAAAGGGGGGGCTATGGGGCAGCTGGGGGGGCTATGGGGCAGCTGGGGGGCAGAAAAGGGTGGATGGGGGGCAGCTGGGGGGTAAAAGGGGTGGATGGGGGGTGGATGGGGGGCCTATGGGGCAGACTGGCAGGCTGGGGGGCAGCTGAAGGGCCTATGGGGCAGCTGGGGGGCAAAGGCGACGGCTATGGGGCAGCTGGGGGGACAGAAAAGAGTGGATGGGGGGCAGAGAGGGGGCCTACGTGGCAGCTGGGGGGGCAAAGGGGGGGCCTATGGGGCAGCTGGGGGGGCTATGGGGCAGCTAAGGGGCAGAAAAGGGTGGATGAGGGGCAGCTGGGGGGGGTCTATGGGGCAGCTGGGGGGTAAAAGGGGTGGATGGGGAGCAGCTGGGGGGGCCTATGGGGCAGCTGGGGGGCAAAGGCGACGGCTATGGGGCAGCTGGGGGGGCAGAAAAGGGTGGATGGGGGGCAGAGAGCGGGCCTACGTGGCAGTTGGGGGGCTGGGGGGCAGCTGGGGGCAAAGGGGGGGCTATGGGGCAGCTGGGGGGGCTATGGGGCAGCTAAGGGGCAGAAAAGGGTGGATGAGGGGCAGCTGGGGGGGCTATGGGGCAGCTGGGGGGCAGAAAAGGGTGGATGAGGGGCAGCTGGGGGGGTCTATGGGGCAGGTGGGGGGCAAAGGCGACGGCTATGGGGTAGCTGGGGGGGCAGAAAAGAGTGGATGGGGGGCAGAGAGGGGGCCTACGTGGCAGCTGGGGGGCTGGGGGGCACGGGGGGGGCCTGGGGGGCAGCTGGGGGACAGAGGGAGGGCCTATGTGGCAGTTGGGGGGCTGGGGGGCACGGGGGGGGCCTGGGGGGCAGCTGGGGGACAGAGGGAGGGCCTATGTGGCAGCTGGGGGGCTGGGGGGCAGCTGGGGGGCAAAGGGGGGGCTATGGGGCAACTGGGGGGTAGAAGGGGGTGGATGGGGGGCAGCTGGGGGGGCTATGGGGCAGACTGGCAGGCTGGGGGGCAGCTGGGGGGCAAAGGGGGGCTATGGGGCAGCTGGGGGGCAGAAGGGGGTGGATGGGGGGCAGCTGGGGGGGCTATGGGGCACACTGGCAGGCTGGGGGGCAGCTGGGGGGCAGAAGGGGTGGATGGGGGGCAGCTGGGGGGGCTATGGGGCAGCCTGGCAGGCTGGGGGGCACCTGGGGGGGCTATAGGACACCTGGGGGGTAGAAGGGGGTGGTTGGGGGACAGACAAGTAGCTTATGGGGCAGATCAGCAGGCTGGGGGGCAGCTGGGGAGGACACGAGGGGCCTGTGGGGCAGCTGTGGGGCAGAAGAAGGTGGCTGGGGGGCAGCTGGGTGAGCTGGGGGGCAGCCTGGCAGGTTGGGGGGCAGCTGGGGGGCAGAACGGGGCAGCTGGGGGGCCTATGAGGCACGAGGGAGCAGATAGAGAGCCTATGGGGCAGCTATGGGGCAGAATAGGGCAGAAAAGGGCCCTGTGGGGCAGCTGTGGGGCAGAAGGAGACAGGTGGGGGGCAGATGGGTGGCCTATGGGGCAGACATGCAGGGTGGGAGGCAGCTGGGGGGCAGAAGGAGGCACATGGGGGGCCTATGGGGCAGCTCTGGGTCAGAAGACGGCAGTTATGGGGCAGAAGAGAGTGGATGGGGGGCAGCTGGGCTGGCTATGGGGCAGCTGGGGGGCAGCAGAGGCAGATGTGGGGCAGCTGGGGGGCAGAAAGGAGCAGCTATGGGTCAGAAACAGGAGGATAAGGGGCAGCTGGGCTGGTTATGGGGCAGCCGGGGGGCGGTGGGGGCAGCTATGGGGCAGCCCCGGCCCCCCTGACCCCCGCCCCCCCCCCCCCCCCCAGCTGGAGCAGGCCTTCGCCCAGCAGCTCCTCGAGGGCCCCACGGCGCTGCCCCACACCGCCTGAGCGGGGCGGGACTTCCTGCCCCGCCCCCCCACCAGCAGCGAGGGGGCGGGACTTCCTGCCCCGCCCCAGCACTACAGTGTCCCCAGCCCCACGGCGACGCGACGCGACCCACTGCGGCCCCCCCGGAGCTGCTCACCTGCGTCCGCGCCGGGCGTGGGGCCGGGCCGCCGTGGGGCGGAGCAGCGAGCGCGGCCCGGCCCCACACGTGTGGGGCGGGGGGGGGGGCCGCGAAGCCCGCGAGAATAAAGCCGAGAGCGGCCAGCGGTGTCCGTGTGGGGCCGGGGGCGGGAACACGCGTGTGCGGGACCCCCATGTTCCCCCCCACGTGCCCCAGTCAGCCCCACTGCCCTGCCCCCCATGGCCCCTGTGTCCCCCCCACATCCCCCGACCCCCCCCGTGTCCCCGTGTCCCCCCCCGACCCCCCTGTCACCCCCCCATGTCCCCCATTGGCCCCATTCCCCCGTCCCCCCATGTCCCCCCCTTGTCCCCTGTGTCCCCCCCACGTCCCCGACCCCCCCCGTGTCCCCCCCGGCCCCCCCAACCCCCCTGTCACCCCCCCCATCCCGCTGCACCCCCCCCCCCGCCCCGCGGCGCCGCCTCGCCCTCACGCCGCGCCCGCCGCGAGCCTCTCCGCCCCTGAGGAGAATTGGCGGGAAAGGCGCGGCGCCTCCCCATTGGCCGGCGGCGGCGGGCGGGAGCGCCTCCCATTGGCTGCCCGCCGCAGTCTCCGCGGCACGTGACGGGGGAGCCCCCCCCACCCGACTGTGAGGAGAAGGGAGGGGCGTGGCCCCACGTGGGCTCCCCCACCGCACGGTTCTGATTGGGCGGCGCCGTCTCCGGGGCGGGGAGCGCGAAGCGGGGCCGCGCTCTGATTGGCTGCCGGCCCCCTCCCCTCAGCGGGGCGGGCGGCAGCTCCCTCGCGCCGCGCACGCGCACACACCCCTCCGCGTGCCGCGAGGAAACAAAGCGCCTGATTGGCCAGCGCGCCTGAGGTGGGAAAGCTTCCTATTGGTCGGGGCGGGCGCGGGGGGCGGGACGGGGCGAGGCTATAAAAGCCGGAGCGCGTAGAGCCGCCTCTTTTCTCGAGAGCGGCGGCGGCGGCGGGAGGCGGCGCTGCCGGCGGCCTCGCTCATTAGCGGCGCTAATTAACCCTAATTAACGCCCGTAGCTCATTAACCTCATTTTTCGCGGCCAATTGAGGACCCTTGCGCTGTGCTCGTAGGCGGGGCGAGCTAATTAGGGGCGGGGGCGGAGTTAATTACGTCAGCTTTAATTAGCTCCTCCGTGCGGAGCCTAATTAGCGCCTGGGCGGGGTAATTAGCGCGCGTGGCCTCATTAACCGAGGCAGTTGCGGCGGCTTCGCGTTATAAATAGTTAATTTTCCTCCAAAACATTAAAAAAGCCGTTAATAACTCCTAAATTGACCAGTCTCTGTTGCGCAAGTTAATTAGCTTAATAGGTTTAATTAGGTTAATTAGCAGGTGCGGTAGTGTTAGTGCTTCGAGGGTTTTAATTGCCTCGTTTTAACGAATTTTTTAGTTTATTATTAGTATTTATCGCAAAACTAATTTAGTTTTTAATTAATAATAGCGCTATTTATGAAGTTATTTAGTAATTTAATCGGTGCTTAAGTTATTAATTGTAATTGCTAATATTTGCTGTTAATATTTATAGTTAATTAGTAATAAGTGTTAATAATTTAGTGTTTTTATTAATAGGAGTTTTAATAGAGCTGGTTAATTAGCAGAGCATTTTAATACCCAGTCAAATAAGTGCTGGGAGTTTTGAGTTTGCTGCTTTAAGCAGTTAATTAACTTTACTTAATTAATAGCTTGAGTGTTTCTAATTAACAGGAAATGTCATTAATTCATAGAGAAAACAGTTAAAGTTAGCTTTTTTTATTTATTTATTTCCATTTTTCTTCTAATTAGCAGCTTGGAGGTAAAAACTTGGAGAATTAATTGGCAGGGGTACTAATTAATTGCCTAGGGGTCATTAATTAATTGATATTAAATTATTTGATAGGTTATAAGAGCAATTAATATATTAGGTCATGATTTAAGCTAATTATTTATTTAATTTAACATATTTAAAAGTTAATGTAGATATTGTGCTTAATTAATAAGGTTAATTATTTATTAGGTGATTAATAAGGCTCTTGGGCTGGTTCAGACCCCAAATTGGGGGGAGCCCAGTTTTGGGGGGAATTTCAGCACTTTTGGGGGCCCCAAATTTGGGGTGTTTTAGGCTTGTTTTGGGGATCCCCTTTTTTGAGGCCCCAGTTTTGGGGCTGTTTCAGGCTTTTCCGCCATTTTGTGCCCCGATTTTGGGGACCGTTTTGGGGCTGTTTCAGGCTTTTCCCCATTTTGGGCTCCAATTTTGGGGACCATTTTGGGGCTGTTTTAGGTTTTTCCCCCCTTTTGGGCTCCCCATTTTGGGGCTGTTTCAGGCTTTTCCCCCCTTTTGGGCTCCCCATTTTGGGGCTGTTTCAGGCTTTTCCCCCATTTTTGGCTCCTGCTTTCAGGGCGCTGCTGTTTTGGGGCTGTTTCAGGCTTTTCCCCCATTTTGTGCCCCGATTTTGGGGACCGTTTTGGGGCTGTTTCAGGCTTTTCCCCCATTTTGGGCTCCAATTTTGGGGACCATTTTGGGGCCGTTTTAGGCTTTTCCCCCTTTTGGGCTCCCCATTTTGGGGCCGTTTTAGGCTTTTCTGCCATTTTGTGCCCCGATTTTGGGGACCGTTTTGGGGCTGTTTCAGGCTTTTCCCCCATTTTTGGCTCCTGCTTTCAGGGCGCTGCTGTTTTGGGGCTGTTTCAGGCTTTTCCGCCATTTTGTGCCCCGATTTTGGGGACCGTTTTGGGGCCGTTTCAGCCTTTTCCCCCCTTTCGGCCTCCCGCTTTCGGGGCGCCACCGTTTTGGGGTGAATCAGGGGCGTTTTGGGGCGGCGGCAGCATGTTTTACTACCCCGAGGTGCTGCAGTGGCACACGGGCTGCTTCAGCACCATCTGGTAGGCGCTTTTGGGGCAACTTTGCCCGATTTTGGGCGATTTCGGGGCCGTTTGGGGCAGTTTGAGGGGGGTCGATTTTGGGGTGTGTTTGCAGGATTTGGGGTCTTTCCCCGGGCTCCGTTTTGGGGTGTTTTGGGGGGAATTTGGGGCTGTTTCATACTGAATTGTTTTGGGGTGTTTTGGGGGGAATTCGGGGCGGGTTTTGGGTCTATTTCCGGCAGTTTTGGGGGTGCGTCTGCTACGCATCGTTTTGGGGTGTTTTCCGGGGGATTTGGGGGGGGTTTAAGGCTCAATTTTGGGGCGGAATTGGAGGGTTTTGGGGAAAATTGGAGGGGTTTTGGGACTGGTGGGGGGGGAGGCTTGGAGGTTTTCGGGGGGATTTTGGGGCGAAACAAGGGGATTTGGGGGCAAATCGGGGTGTTTTGGGGCTGGATGGGGTGGATTTTGGGGTCGAACCGGGTGGGATTTTGGGGTAAAACGGGGGGATTTTGGGTCCCGCAGGCTGGCGGCCACCTGCAGCTCCCGGCTCCTGCGCCGCGACTACCTGGCCGTCGACGTGCCCCGCACCTGGTACGGGGGCTATAGGGGCTATAGGGGGCTGGGGGGGCCTATAGGGCCTGGTTGGGGGCTATAGGGGCCCTGGGGGGTTATAGGGCCCGGATGGGGGCTATAGGGGCTATAGGGGGCTGGGGGGGGCCTATAGGGCCCGGAGGGGGGCTATAGGGGGTCTATAGGGGCCCTGGGGGGGGGTTATAGGGCCCGGAGGGGGGTTATAGGGGGGCTATAGGGGCCCTGGGGGGGGTTATAGGGCCCGGAGGGGGGTTATAGGGGGGCTATAGGGGCCCTGGGGGGGGTATAGGGCCCGGATGGGGGCTATAGGGGGTCTATAGGGGCCCTGGGGGGGTTATAGGGCCCTGGGGGGGCTATAGGGGGTCTATAGGGGCCCTGGGGGGGTTATAGGGCCCGGATGGGGGCTATAGGGGGTCTATAGGGGCCTGGGGGGGGTTATAGGGCCCGGATGGGGGCTATAGGGGCCCTGGGGGGGTTATAGGGCCCGGATGGGGGCTATAGGGGCCCTGGGGGGGTTATAGGGCCCGGATGGGGGCTATAGGGGGTCTATAGGGGCCCTGGGGGGGGTTATAGGGCCTGGATGGGGGCTATAGGGGGTCTATAGGGGCCCTGGGGGGGGTTATAGGGCCCGGAGGGGGGCTATAGGGGGGCTATAGGGGCCCTGGGGGGGTTATAGGGCCTGGATGGGGGCTATAGGGGGTCTATAGGGGCCCTGGGGGGGGTTATAGGGCCTGGATGGGGGCTATAGGGGGTCTATAGGGGCCCTGGGGGGGGTTATAGGGCCCTGGGGGGCTATAGGGGCCCTGGGGGGGGTTATAGGGCCCGGAGGGGGGCTATAGGGGGTCTATAGGGGCCCTGGGGGGGGTTATAGGGCCCGGATGGGGGCTATGGGGGGTCTATAGGGGCCCTGGGGGGGTTATAGGGCCCGGAGGGGGGCTATAGGGGGTCTATAGGGGCCCTGGGGGGTGTTATAGGGCCCGGATGGGGGGCTATAGGGGGGCTATAGGGGCCCTGGGGGGGGTTATAGGGCCCGGAGGGGGGCTATAGGGGGTCTATAGGGGCCCTGGGGGGGGCCTATAGGGCCCGGAGGGGGGCTATAGGGGGTCTATAGGGGCCCTGGGGGGGGTTATAGGGCCTGGATGGGGGCTATAGGGGCCCTGGGGGGGGTTATAGGGCCCGGAGGGGGGCTATAGGGGGTCTATAGGGGCCCTGGGGGGGGGCTATGGGGCCTGGAAGGGGGCTATGGGGCCTGGAAGGGGGCTATAGGGGGTCTATAGGGGCCCTGGGGGGGTTATAGGGCCCGGAGGGGGGCTATAGGGGGGCTATAGGGGCCCGGGGGGGGGCTGTGGGGCCAGGAAGGGGGCTATAGGGGGTCTATAGGGGCCCTGGGGGGGTTATAGGGCCTGGATGGGGGCTATAGGGGGTCTATAGGGGCCCTGGGGGGGTTATAGGGCCCGGAGGGGGGCTATAGGGGGTCTATAGGGGCCCTGGGGGGGGGTTATAGGGCCCGGAGGGGGGCTATAGGGGGTCTATAGGGGCCCTGGGGGGGTTATAGGGCCCGGATGGGGGCTATAGGGGGTCTATAGGGGCCCTGGGGGGTTATAGGGCCTGGATGGGGGCTATAGGGGGTCTATAGGGGCCCTGGGGGGGGTTATAGGGCCCGGAGGGGGGCTATAGGGGGTCTATAGGGGCCCTGGGGGGGTTATAGGGCCAGGAAGGGGGCTATAGGGGGTCTATAGGGGCCCTGGGGGGGGGTTATAGGGCCTGGATGGGGGCTATAGGGGGTCTATAGGGGCCCTGGGGGGGGTTATAGGGCCCGGAGGGGGGCTATAGGGGGTCTATAGGGGCCCTGGGGGGGTTATAGGGCCCGGATGGGGGCTATAGGGGGTCTATAGGGGCCCTGGGGGGGGTTATAGGGCCTGGATGGGGGCTATAGGGGGTCTATAGGGGCCCTGGGGGGGGTTATAGGGCCTGGATGGGGGCTATAGGGGGTCTATAGGGGCCCTGGGGGGGGTTATAGGGCCCGGATGGGGGCTATAGGGGCCTTGGGGGGGGTTATAGGGCCTGGAGGGGGGCTATAGGGGCCCGGGGGGGGGCTGTGGGGCCAGGATGGGGGCCCTGGGGGGGGTTATAGGGGCCCTGGGGGGGGCTGTAGGGGCCCATGGGGGGCTATAGGGACCTGTGGGGCGGCTATGGGGGGGTCTGGGGGGCTATGGGGGGTCTGGGGGGCTATAGGGGCAATGGGGAGCTATGGGGAGGGGCTATAGGGGCTATGGGGGGGCTGGAGGGGCCCCTGGGGGGGCTATAGGGGCCCACGGGGGGCTATAGGGACCTGTGGGGCAGCTATAGGGGCTGTGTGGGGCAGGGGGGGATCTATGGGGCAGCCGTGGGTCCCGTCCCCCCCCCACCCCACCCCAGCGAGGCCCCACACGGCTCCCAGAGACCAAGGGGGGGGGGATCCGTGGGGCAGGGGGGGGAATCCGTGGGGCCGGGGGGGGGATCTATGGGGCCGGGGCGGTGCTGTGGGGCGGGGGGGGGATCTGTGGGGCTGGGGCGGTGCCGTGGGGCGGGGGGGGAATCCGTGGGGCCGGGGGGGGGATCTATGGGGCCGGGGCGGTGCCGTGGGGCAGGGGGGGGATCCGTGGGGCAGGGGGGGGGAATCCGTGGGGCGGGGGGGAATCCGTGGGGCAGGGGGGGAATCCGTGGGGCCGGGG